>NC_053112.1:30662582-30962582 GCF_010015445.1 Perca fluviatilis
CGTGTGTGTGTGTGTGCCTGCACAAATGTGTGTTTGTGTCAACAACACATATTTTAACTCACTGAAAAACCGAGCTTTTTTTCTTTACAAGAATTCTCACTTTGTCCCGTTTTAAAAGACTGAAACCGTCACTTCAATCGCACAATGAATGTCACAAGGGGTGCACGGCCAACAATGTGTGGTGCCAGAGGTCATGCATGGTGGCCTCCCACCCCTGGCTGGTTGCCGCGGATACAGGGTCAGACCAATTGACGTGTATCACAGTAGGCTAATTCGATCATTTGTGACTTAATTGACAATATAGATTGTTCGAAAGTGAAGCGCAATGCTGCTCAATATGTGATCGGCTCACATGCAGAGAGGTTCAATTCAGCAGTGTGAACAGGTATGCACAGTGACAACACACACAATGCCTTTCCCATCTAGCCCACACACACTGTGGTATTTCATTGCACTTCGTATATACACACAACACATACTCACACAAACGAAAAGCCACCCAGAGTCTCAGTTTGCCAGAAAAACACGAGCTGTGGGATGCCAAGGCAGCTGCATTTAACAGTGGCCATTAAATGTTATTAATCCAACAGCGCAAACATCTTTACAAAGTCAGCAGAGAGCACAAACAAACGCTTACACATGTTGCTTTAACACTTTGCTCACAAGAAAAAGTAGCTAATGAGTTTAGACTTAAGTTTTTTCAGAGTTAAAATGACAAGTTAGGAAGCAATTTAAACATGAAGAAGTATAAAGAAAAGACATAATAGGAGTGTGTGAAAGCAGGTATCTTTGCCTGGAGGACTGTGTGTGTGTGTGTGTGTGTGTGTGTGTGTGTGTGTGTGGCGTGTGTGCGTGTGTGTGTGTGTGTGTTTGTTGGCTACAAGCCTACCACAGCCTGTACCATTAGCCTCCCTTCTCCTGAACCTCCCTAAAATCCTCCCTGGGCCTCTAGCAATCAAATCTCCACGGCAAGCTGGAGACGGAACAGAACAGAGCGAAGAAATAGACGGAGAGTAAAACATGGAAGAGAGAAAGAAATGATACAGAAAATAGTGGGGTGGGGGGAGCCTCTCTTGTCCTTGCCCTCACACACACACGCACACACACACACACACACACACACACACACACACACACACACACACACACACACACACACACACACACACACACAAAAGCCACAGAGTTCAACGTATGCATTAAGAGATGTAACATATTTATTCTTGTGTGCACACAAGTTCTCCTCACCTCACATGTGAGCTGCAGAAATAATCACTCACTGTTACCTGTTGGAAAACCATTTTCTTTGGTAATTTGCCAGCACATTGAAAATGTACAGTACACACACACACACACACACACACAAAAGTACAACGGATTAGTAGAAGAAAGAGATGGAGTCAACTGTGAGCCCTGAACAAAATTACCATAATTATCCATAACCATAAATAAGCCTGATGATGATGATGGTTTTAACAATAATAATAGCAATTCACCCTGAGTGCTTTTTCAAATAACAGTGACAGCATTAGCCACACCGGCAACAGAAAAATGAAAGGCTCGGTGCCTTGAGAGCTCTTCTTCGCTGCCACTGCTGATGGGGCAAATTGGCAGGCAGAGCGAGCAGACAGGGGTCCTTAAGACGGATGTAAAAATAGTAGGCTGTCGATTTGCCCGTTACTCTGGCACAGCTCCAAGGATAACAAAATAACAGGAGTTGAGGAATAACAGGAAAAGGGAGAAGCCGTGGTGAAAGTTTGCCCAAGTTCCTGTCACTTAGCACAGGTCACACCTAATGTCACCTTCCTCTGGATACAGGACGGGAAAGAACAGCCTCTCACAACAATGTCTCTGCCATATGGCCATGTCTTAAAATACTACAGCAAAATATATATATATATATATATATATATATATATATATATATATATATATATATATATATATATATATATATATATGTGTATATATATATATATGTGTGTGTGTTTCCTCTGACTCTCTCCTTCTCTTTTCATTTAAGTCAATTATGTGTGATGATCCTCACTGCCGGTGGCGATCTCTGGGTCACCAAAGCCAACATGGGCCCCTCCCAGCTCTCAACACCCCCTCGACCCCGGGTACTGCCACTTCACACTCACTCACACACACACACACACACACACACACACACACACACACACACACACACACACACACACAGGGAAGACGCAATTATACTTCAACCCTTTCATAACTGCCTAGACCTTGGTGACAGCTGCTGCATTCCTACCGTGTGTGTGTGTGTGTGTGTGTGTGTGTGTGTGTGTGTGTGTGTGTGTGTGTGTGTGTGTGTGTGTGTGTGTGTGTGTGTGTGTGTGTGTGTGTGTGTGTGTGTGTGTGTGTGTGTGTTGCTGCCCTGGCCTGCTGCTTATGTCCCCCTCATTAGCCAGTGGCGGGGTGGTGACATCCTGAGCGACTGGCCCTTCAAACACACACTTCCTCTTCACACCGGTGACTTCTCCCCACTGCAGGAAACTACCCAAAGACAAATAACTAACAGCCCTCTTTTGGAAGAAGAAATTTGGAAAATGAAGGAAGGAAAAACAGAGTATAAAGTGTTCAGTTGCTTAAACAGCCATCAGCAGAAAAAAAGGAAAAACAGTAGTGGGAGAGAAAAATATACATATTTGATTAAACTAAAATATATCCAATGAATCTGCAAAAACAAACACATAAATGTGAAAAAAATATGAAGAGAAAATGTACACGTTTCCATACAATTAGTATGTATTTCTTCTATTTGGAATATTATACATCATTTTCTCAGTGCCGCGAGGGTCTAATCACATACACGAGGCTAAGTTTATTAAACCCCATATTTGTCTGCCACACTGAACACTATATTCATTTAAAACAAATCAAACCAACAGCCAAAAATGCCACGTGAATTTCCTTAATGTCACATGTTGAGATTTCTATTCAGAATACCACTTTATTGATTAATTTGTGGAGAGCAACTCGCATAACAGTAAATAAAAAAAGGAAATACATATTGTATTTCTTTCCTTTTACATGCACATGCCCACACAGGACTAAAAGAAGTCCCTGGGAAAATCTCAGCTATTGTAGATTTCACCACTCAGCCCTCTGATAAGAGCAGAGCAGATGGCTCTGCATTTCTATCGTTCCTCAACACTCACACACATTCAGAACGCACAGCACGCTGCCCTGCCAGGCATGTGATAAAGAAAGCCTTTTGACTTTCATGATAGCGTCTCTACGTTCTGTATCCTAACCATTATTGGGCATTCACCATGGCAGTAAGGCGGCCGTCTCCTCAGGAAAAACAGGAAACAGCTGACATGGAACCCGTGAGTGATGCTCACATGATGCTTATTGATCGCCGATTGCCCCGGGTCTCGCACACAGATTCAGGGTCAGTGCTTACCCATAACACTGGTCCTGCAGGGCATTACTGCACGGCTACAGAGGTTACTGTATGACCCGGGACACACGTGATCATGGTTATTTGTGGGGCGGATTTCTTTTTTTTTTTTCTTTTTTTTTTTTTGGCAGTTCATACATGTACTATAAAGATAAAAGGGTACAAATTGAATTTTATTAAAAGGATATTATAGGAAGAAATGGTGAGGCAAAGAAAGGAGAACGGCGGGGTCTGCATGAGGAGTCATGTTGACGGGTTTCCTCAACAGTCTGACATTTTAATACTCCACAAAACCCCACAAAAGAATTATGGAATTAAAATAATGGAAATTGATTTTTATCCATTTAAACATAATACTGTTAAAATGTACTGTAGATGTAACAGAGAAATGTAACAGGGAAACAAATTATATTATTGTTTCTTTAGATTTCAATAAAAATTAAAGGACATGCTTGGTGGCAAGCAAATAAAAACAGATTTAAGAAAGCCGGTTAAAACAAGTTAAAAGTAAAAATGTTGTGGACGTCATATCTCCCTAGTTGGTGCCTGGGTAAATATAGTGGGGACCACAGCATGAATGGGACCTTGTACATCCTCCTACTCCGTCAAACTAGATGGGTTCTTAATGGTACACACACACACATACAGTAAATATACAAGTTACTGCAGCCACCTTCCCACTCAATCTTACTCTTCCATTTCTGTGCTCTCTCTTGCAAGAATAATGCTGCCTTCAGGAAACACTCACATCATCATTACTGCATATGCACAAAGACACAAAGAGAGATGCCCGCTGACAGACACCTACAGTGGCCTTTCTCAGCGCTGCTTATGTTATCTTTTCCCTTCAAAAAGGCCAGTAGCAATTATTGCATTAAACAGTGTAAGAGCAAACTAAACCTTTACAGTGAGGGACAGGTGCTATGGGATTTGTTGTGGTGAAGAAGTAGCTTTAAACCTTCTCCAATCAGGCTGATTGAGAGGCACACCCAGTCACTTCCTCTTATTGAAAGAACAATGTGCTCCTTCTGCCACCTGTCCTTGTGTCTTATTATGAGTCTTATTATTATGCCCAAAGTGGCCCTTTGTTACACAGGTTCGATCTTAAAAGCCCTTTCTATAAAGACAGTAGCTTTAGAATAAAACAATGTGATTTAGCATGTGGAGGACTGGTGGCGGAGATACAGTTTTAGGGTAGGAAAGACAGCCGAGAAGAAGAGAGAGAAAAGGAGAGGGGTGAGGTGTGGGGAATAAGAAGAGGAAGGAAAAGCGAGTGAGAGAGAGAAGAAGAAGAGGCAGTGAGAGACAGAGACGTAGTAGAAGAAGAAGAAAAAGAAAAGTAGTAATGGGGGAAGTGGTGCGTGTCTTTTCTGCAAATCTCCTCTTTCACCTCTGCTCTCCTCCAGCTCTCCAGCCAAGGCCAGCCAAGAGACACTTCACCTCGCACCCACACACACATGGAACCAGAGCCAACACACAGAAACACACACACACACACACACACACACACACACACACACACTCAAAGGGAGAGGACACACACCCACAAAACTGCTCTCGCTCTCTCTCTCTCCCTCTCTCTCTCTCTCTCTCTCTCTCTCGCACGCACGCACACACACAGACACACAACTGGCATATGAGTCTTTAGCCACCCACTCAGAAAAATAAATGGCAATAGCACAGACACAAACGTCTTAACGCACACATGCACATATGTAAACTTCAGTATCAGAGCACACACACACACACACACACACACACACACACACGACACCAGATACACGTACGTATAGGCATCCATATGCTCTGTGTGCAACGACCCATCAAAGACAGACATGGAAATAATAACAGTTGAGTGTAACGACAGAAACACACACATTCACTGACTGTGGATAATTCTACACATATGCATCAAATCACTGCCTCCCAGTCCCACACTATGGCAAGAAGCAATGTATATGCACCACATATGCATGCAACATGCCTGTACCCCACTGTGTAAAACGTGTGCGCGCGCAGGCACGCACACACACACACACACACACACTTACCACTGTAAGTGTATCAGTGTGTTAATAGGCAGATTAGCGCGTTCTGTGATCTGCACTGAAGAGGATAATATCAACCTCATTTTTTCAGTCAGACACAACAAAGCAGAGCATGTTATTCCACTATTACGTCTGTCATCATGTGCAGAGAGCTAACAGCATTCAGAGGTTTAACACATACAGACAGGATTGTATAGGCTGCACTGCATCGATGAAATATATAAATAAGGGAAAATCAACCAGTATGACTGCAAAACTGAACCAAACAAAAAGTTTAAACATGACACAAGACATGAAAACATGAGAAAATATTAAGAACTAAAGCCAGACTTTAGAAATACAGAGTAGATATTTAGGATGGATTTTTTTTTTTTTTTATGTAAATAACTATAAAGCTGACATATGTTATATTATTAATGCCAAAATGCCTGTAGCTGTTTAACAATTTGATACTTTATTAAAAACAGACATTTTAAACTATCACTGCAGCGTTTTTCTTTTCATTAAGGTGGGGGAAAAAATGAACATTATAAAAAATTATAAATATAGATTTTATTACAATCCTTTTTACAGCTTTTTATCTTAATTCAGTAGTTTTTAAGGATCTTAAATTTGCAAATGCATGCTGTGAGGGAAAGGAAAAAAAAATGCAAGCTTGTGTGTCAGGTTTCGATTTCAAATTCAAATAATTATTTTTAGAAACAGGCAAAATGCATGTAGAATTTAAAGAATGCATTATTATGTATTATTATTAATGTTTATATTATTATTGTCTAAAATTCAGCATCTATTTTATAGGCCTACTGTATGTCCACATTATAAAGCCTGGTATTGATATGTGTGAGATGGAGCAGACCGAAGCAAGCTGTGATGCCACTGTACCTCTTCTAGGTCTCGGCCCATAGTCGACCTGTCGCACTTCAAAGGAAGCCGCGTTACAGCACCCTTGTAAAAAGAAAAGGAAGAGGCCATTTTAGAGAGAGTTTTAGATTGAAGACATACCATGATTTATTTTCTCTCTCTCCGAGCTCTGCTGTAAGACTGGGTGGCAGACCAGATCATCGGGTGGAGGTTAAGGCACCTATTTTTTTAATATTTTTTTTACAAGCTTTTCTAATCCTTGAGTGGTTCGCACATTCCTCCGACATGAAGCGGGAAAGAAAATGATAAATAAATAAAAGAGACGCGGCCTGCGGCTGCTGTATTGTGGAGGAATCATCCCTGATGAACCAATTAGGCTCCTAGTATCACTTAACTCCGGGGTTTTCAACTTGTAAGGGTCGATATTCATAGCCACGCATGTACAGCAGCGGGTCAATTAAGGCTCCAAATATTATCACTGCGTAATCCCTGGGAAATAATTCAACTCCTAATTAATGTTTGTATTATTTTTTTTTTGTTTCCATGAAAAAAACAATTGTGAAAGTTCCCTCTTGCAGTGTTTTGTAAAATGTGCACCGATTTCTGAACATTAGGAAGCTGAGAAAATAGGCAGTATTTATCGAATCCATTTCATTGATTTCATTTAAATTGCCTGCTGTTCGTGTTGTTTCCGGTTGACACTCCCGTGGATCATGAAGGTAGTGAATCTACTGCTATGTGGCTTGGAAAAAAAAAAAAAAAGTTTCTCCAAAGATTAAAAGCATATTAAGGCCTGTTATGAAAGGTGTAAATGACTCGCTGGCAGCTGTTCCTTAATCGCCACTGTTGTTAAATTCGTTAGTTTAGAGAAACGCGCAATAATAAAAAGCGATTGCATGTAGATACGTTATCAATATGCAATCTTAACTCCCCAAACTTAATAAAACATAAGAAAAATGATTTTATTCACCTCTGTTTTTCATCTGTTTCTCCAATTTGTAACAGCATCCCCTCTAGCCAAATGTTCTGGGGGAAATGTTTCATTGTCTTGAAACCATCTAGCCTAAGTAAATATGGAAATACGTGAATTTATTCATTCTGAAATAATTCACAAGTAGGCTACAGCCGAATTATAAAATACGTGGAAATGTCTTGAATACAGGAATCAATCAAAAAGAAAATCAGTTAATTCTGAGGTGACATTCGTTCTTAAATTGACATGTATTTTGTTTAGGTCATTTTCTTTACGCTGGTGGAGACAGGTGCTGCTTTTTATGACTTGATTGTTATAAAACACCGTGAAGAGAAGAAAGAAAACCATCAGATCTCCTGACTGATAATTTGATAATTAAAATCTCCGCTTTACTTTCTTT
Source organism: Perca fluviatilis (assembly GCF_010015445.1). Lineage (NCBI taxonomy): Eukaryota > Metazoa > Chordata > Actinopteri > Perciformes > Percidae > Perca > Perca fluviatilis. Next base: position 30,670,292 of record NC_053112.1, read on the forward strand.
ACTTTCATCGGTCACTGATGTTTATGCAGCGAGATGATCAGACACCTGCTGTAAACCATCAGCTTATTTACGTCATTTCAATCCCGGCAGGAAAATGTCTGCATTCATGTTAAAGTGATATTTTCTTATTTCTAAAGCCTTGCCGCGTGTGTGTGTGTGTGTGTGTGTGTGTGTGTGTCTGCGCGCGCGCGTGTGTTTTACAAGGAATGTCTCAAGTATTGCCAAATGTTTGGGCTTGCTGATGCCCTGCTACTCCCCACATGCACCCGCATCTCTCCTAAACGCACTGCGTCTCCATCGATCAGATGGAAATATAATTTGGACTAACAACGATAAAATACCGCATCCCTCGTGTCACCAGGTTGATCTTTAAGGGAGGTAGTGGAGATTTTGAAACACAAGCCCATAACGCATTTCTCTCCTCCAACACCCCAGGGTGCGCCAGCCTCGGCAAACACAAAGTCATTATCGGTTAGATTCCAAGAAGGCGAGTCTGTCAAGGAACAGGCTTCCTTCGGAGAATTTATGTCATGCCTACTAAACATGGGAAGATGTCTTCTAAGTGGTGCAAGGAAGGATAAATAACAGCGAGTCCCTCAGCTGATTATATTGAAACAACGGTGCGCATTTGTAAAAAGGACTGGGGATGCAAACGTGGGGTCCCAGCAGATGTTGAGCGCAGGGGCCCATCCACCTGCTTCATACCGGGAGAGGAGGAGAGAAGAAGAGCGCTCTCCTCTCTGTATACACCCGGCTCTTCCAATAAACGTATCAATACTTTGTAGCCTATAATCGTTTCTTTGGGAACATTTAAGGACAGGGGCTTGTAATAAATTATAGGCCTAATAATAAAGATGTTGAATGAAAAGAGCAGGAATGCAATTCATTTAAAAAAAAAAAAGTCATCTTTGGTAGAGATATGGCTGTGAAGTGAAATGCAGAAAAGGGGGTTTGTTTCGTTAAGAAACACAACAATATCGAAAATGTTATTACATATAGATGTTTTAGTCTCAACACACCCTTACCCTTTCAAGATTACACCTCTGAGGTAATAAATAGGCTAGGGCTAAAAATATTTACGGGCTGTTAATCTCGTCAAGGTGACAGAATAAGTTTCTCATCATTTACACACACACACACACACACACACACACACACACACACACACACACCACACACACACACACACACACACACTCAGAACCGCGGCTGTTGCGCAAGAGCCACTGTGGCCCGAGTGTGTAACAGCATGTGCATGGTACGGAGAGCCTGCAGGTCCCGCTATGATTAACTGCAACCTAACAACCATCCTCTATCTTTACTGTCTCCCCCTCACACACGTGCGCGCGAACGGACGCACGCAAGCACGCACGCACACACACACACACACACACACACACACACACACACACACACACACACACACATTTGCAGAAAACTCTCACTCCTCTTCCCTCTCCTTAACTGACATTTATCCCACGAAACCACAAAACCCCCCGTCCCTTAAAAATAACTCTTGTTCTAACTTGGGAGCTGCTTGAAAAAATATATTTTTTAAAAGCTTCTAAACAAGAGCGATATTCAGCGTAACATCCACGATAACAGGCGAGTAATGTCGGGAGGAAATGTGGACTTTCCTCGGCCGGCGCAGGCTATCCGTTATCATTATGACTTCTCCATGTGTTCATTCACGGCTCCTCTGCTGTTCTGTAGCCGCGCGAGGGGCTTCCTGCCTCGGCCACATGAAGTCAATTAACCGGTCCCAGAGGGGTGCTCCTTCCCGAGTCTTTATCGGCACTGAGGTTACCAAAACACTGCTATTGCTTGCTTTTAAACTCCACACCGCTCACAGACCAATTACGGAGACTTAAGCATGTATGTAACAAATCCGGACAAGGCATAATCCATCAAACGGTGAAATAAATGAATTATCCGATATTGTGGACATTTTGCATTAAAATGTGTGTTTTTACAAATACACAAAATATGCTATTTTTTGCATTGAATTAGTAAAAATAAAAGGAACACACACAGAGGCTACATGAATGAAAACACTTTCAGGCACGGTGTGTGTAGAACAACAACATAAAGACACATCAAATCGGATATATTCCAAAAGTGGGGAAATAAAGTTCCAAAATTGAATTTGAAATATCACAAACAAAAACATTGCCTACAACCCCCACCCCTCCACACACCCCCTACCTCCTAGTTTACTACACACACCTACTGACACACATACAAACAATCTCTTTTTCCACACACAAACCAAGAGGTGGTAAGAATCACAACAGCAAATGTCTGAACATACATCAAAGAGAAGAAATATAAACGTTTGGTCCTTGAATATAGACTGACGACGTGGAGAGAGGGAAGGAGAGAAGAGGCAGAGATGAAGGGATAAGGCTGAGCTGACATACCTGCTGGGACATTCTGTAGAGGAGGTTGCTGTCAGTGCTCTGCTGCTGCCATGTCCCCATGAAGCCCGGCTGCTCAGCACTAGGCGGTCTGGTGCTGAACTGCATGGAGCTTTCGCCTGCTCCCTCAGCGCTGCTGCTAACGATGCTAATGCCACCCAGACCACTTCTGCTGCTGCTGCTGCTGGTGCTGCTGCTACTGTGGCTACTGGAGGGGATGCTCGTGCAAACGCCAGCGGTGCCGGTGGGTTGGTTAGCCTTAGCTGGAGGTGGCCTGGGCGGCTCCGGGTCCGTGCTGGGCTCTTGTGGGACTATGTCGCACTTACTGCCTCTCACATCCAACTCTGCCTCCTTGGACTTAGACAGAGAGAGGGAGAGACAGAGAGGGAGGGCAGGAGGGATGTGGGAGTGTGAAGGAGGAGAGAAGAAAAAAAAAAAGTCAGTGAAGGTGTGTTCTTTTGGGGTCGTGTTGCCTTTTTTTTCTCCCTCTTGCGCTGGTCCTGCTTCTCGAGGAGGATAGCAGTGAGAAGGGAGTTGAGGGAGTAGATGTGTGTGTGAGGTTTCTTGGCAGCTCTGGTGGCGGAGGAGTGTGTGTAGAGTTAATTCTCAAGAAGGGAGAGCAAAAAGAGGGCTTGCAGTGAATTTCCTCAGGGGCCTCATCTTGGACAGGGCAAGATGAGCGGAGCACTTGAGGTGAGGAAGGATGAGGAGAAGTACGGAGGTGAGGAGGGGGGCTGATGAGAAGGTGAGCAAGAATGGAGTAAAAGAAAAAAAGGGGGGTTATGGGAATTAGCGAGGAGGGGTGCATGATGTTGCTTGTGGCCTCAGTTGTTTGTTTTTTTTGCTTTAATCTATCTGCCAGTCATTTTGTACATGGACTCAACTCAAACACACTTACATGCAGACACACAATGAAACACATTTACCTGCATGCATGCATGCATGCACACATTCAGATATGCTAGTGCCCTAATATCAGCCTGAAGAAATTTCAGAAACATAGTAGAGAAAAAGTTGAACAACCTGTGAGCTGCTATCAGCACACTCAACACTAAACACATGCACAAATAAGGATAAAAACAAATCTCTCATTAATTTTTGTTTCTAATGTGATAAGTGAGTCTTAAATATAAAAAAGTATACTATATTGTTAATCATAAACAGCAAGCCAACAACTACCGTAATTGCAAAACATAAATAAAAAGTTTCACACAAAATCTGTGTTCAAAAATGTATTTAAAAAAAAAAAAAGGAAATGATTCCAAATACTAAAAAAGTCCCAAGAAAAGCGTCTTCTAAAGCAAACAGCTGAGCCAATAAAATGCATGAATGTCTCTTACCATCAATTCTGTGCCTGTCCCAGCAAAGTGAAGATGAGATGTGGGAGTGAGCCACCAGCTATCCAGCTCTCCCTGCCTCCTGCTCCTTTCTCTCTCCCTTACTCTCTCTCTCTATCTCTCTCTCTGAGATTGTGTCCCTCGCTCGACGTCTGTGCCGCCTGTCCTCTCTCTTTCCTCTCTCCCTGCTTCTCTCTCTCTCTCTCTCTCTCTCTGACTCCTCTGTACTCCGCTGCAGCCGCTGAGGAACTGAACTGAGCGCCTGAGCCTGTATGTATGTGTGTGTGTGTGTGTGCGAGAGAGCGAGAGCTTGTGAGAGCGAGAGCTTGTGAGAGCGAGCGAGTGAGCATGTGTGTGTGTCGGGCCGGTGCAGGCTCAACTGAGTCAACTGTGCCGCTCCACTCTGAGATGCTCAATGACATCGCGCTGCACGCTTCCTCACACACACACACACTTACACACACCCCTCCTCTGCTAGGGGGAGGAAGGTGGGGGCAAGCGTGGGTAAGGTGGAGGGAGCGTTTGTCCCCCTGCCTTATTACCATTTGCGCTGCGAGCGGCCGGCACGTCTCAGAGCAACTTAGTTCCCCTGAGGGACCACCGCGCCACACACACGCACACGGTGCTTAGCAAAAGAGCTTTTTCCTTGGAAAAACATCTTGAAGAGAAGCATCACCGTTGCAGATTGTTATCAAGTAGGCTATTTGTTTCTTTGTTTGACAATTTGAAAATGTAGTATTGTTTTTAACAAAAATGTTCTTTAATCACAGCTGAGAATGAATCTTTTTGTAGGGTGGCAATACAAAAAAAAAAAAAAAAGATTTCTATCTCTAAAAAATCTGCTGCCTTTGTTTGATTTTCTCCCACTCTAATGAAAGACTAATGGAACGCAGGCAATCTGCCACCAGCATGCATAGGAACACACACACACTGGCAGGCACACACACACACACACACACACACACACACACACACACACACGGAGGAACCCTCCCCCCCCTGCGGAGGCTCTCAGATTTTAATTAAGAAAAAAATGAGGAAGAGGTTCCATTTTAGCCAAATTGGTCCCCACAGCAGCAAAGGTAAGGGAATAAAATGAGGGATGGAGGAGTAAAGGGAGGCAGACACGGAGAAAAAGACACACAGGAGGATAAAACAAAAAAAAAGAGGAAGGATATCTATTCTTCCTTTGACACAGCATAGGACATGTCTCAAACAATGAAGACATCCCCCCCCCATCTCCTCCTCCTTTCCTTCTTCTCTTCCCTTTAAATCCCCTTTTCTCCACCCCAGTCTTTTCACCCCACCATCATTAGAGAAATGACAGACTAGGTGCCTGAGTCCGCAGCGTGAGGGAAATGTCACTGTGATCTTTCTGCCGCCGAGGAACAAAAGAGAGCGGGACAGACAGAGAACTTCTTTCCCCGGCTGCATTAAATGGCTTCTGATATATAAAGTCACTTCAAATTTTGTGGTAAATTGCTGCAGACAGCTGCTTGGTTGTCTGTTAAAAGCCTTTTGTATGACGTACTAATGGCAGTATACTGTTAACCTTTGCTGAGATTATCACACCGGCCGTTACTGGTATGTACAAGGGGTTTCTGGGAGCAGAGAGTAAAGTATACAGTGTGTGTGTGTCTTACCACTTTGAAAATATGTCTTTTGTCTTAAGCTCAATTTACATCGTCACTTCTTTCTCTCTCCCTGCCTGAATCTTATTCCTGCTTTTGTCTCCTGTGATGTTTTTCACCACTTCTAGGTCTCTTTATCTCGCTCTATCTTTCTCTTACTTATTCACCCCACACACTTTCTATTTTTTTTCTTGATCTATCTTTTGCATAGTGGCGTGCACCTTGTCAGAAGCGTGTGTCACCTCCTGTCCAAGTACCGCACGCTCTGCTCTTAGCAACTTATTGAAACGGTAAGGCTAATTATATTAAGTGACAATTTAGCAGCCGAGGTTCCTTTTTGCTTTCCAGCTCTCCCCTCTCTCCCTCTATCTTGCTTCCTCCCCCTCGTCTGTAAATGTGCGAGTCTGTGTTTTTTTTCCGAGTGGCACTCAGTGTTTCAAGTCAAGCTGGTGGCTCAGCTTCTGACCTGGCTGGTTAATGGCTGTTATTTGTGGGAGGGAGGAGTGGACTCAGCCAATATTGCTCACTCTCCCTCTTTTTCTTCCCTTTCCCTTCCTTCCCCTTTGCCTCTGCTGATGGTAATGGCCGTGATGACAGTGGAAATGAGAAAGAGACACAGAAGTAAAAATACCGAGATGAAGAAGTTCAAAAGGGAAACTGGGAGGAAGAAGGAAATAGAAAGATGAAAATGCTGGGAAGCAGGAAGAGAGTAGAAAAAAAGGATGCAGGGGATTCACAGGCTCCTTTATTAAAACTATTATTGTGCAGGACTTGAGAATTCCCCCCGGGGCAGGGGTCCATGTCGAAGCCCATATAATTAACTAGAGGCTCAGCTACGGATCAATTACCAGACAAGCAAGTGATAGCCGAATCAATGGAAGATCATCAGGCTCGTTATCAGTGTTGCAACTCATTAGAGGAAAAGTGAGGTAGAGAAAGAAGGAAATAAAAAGGGGGTGGTGGGAGTGAGGGTGGTTGGGTGAGGCAGGAGGGGAGGTCAGGGTTGGTGGCAGTGTGTTAGCACCAGAGGCTGATGGGTGTGGGTTAGATACTGGTGTGTGATGTGTTGCAGTACTCCTTAGCTGCCACTGACCAGTGACAGGGGGAGCCCTGTATGACAGAGTGCGGCCGGCTCTGTAGCAACAGTCACTGAGGCTTGCATGGATCAATACAAGTGTGTGTATGAGGTTAAAGCTCTGCCATAGCATCCTTAGTCCCCAGTGACTTCCACATGCAGTCTGGGGTACAATCTTACAATCCAAGCAGCCAGAAGGGGATTGTCAAGATTGAAGAGTTACAGAGCAAAGCCTAAATTTCCAGAGTCAGAATTTTAGGAGAATGTTACCCAAATGTATAAGTTACCCCAATCCAGGAAATGCTGATGGGGAGGATGTCATTAGTCCATGCCTTTGTAGAGAATAGAAATGTAAAAAAAAAAAAAAGATAGATAGCTATTTAAATCTCTGTAAACAAATCTTTTTAATAAGGGCCAAGAAAGGTGAAATAATTGGTAAAAATCGCGCAGCGTAATGGACAGTAAATATGTAGCATGATCCAGCTCTGGCTGGGAGGACTGGCATTTTTACCGCAATGCCTGATCTAGTTTGAACACAACCTTATTTTGGTTCTTTACTTGATAATGCATTGCCTTGAGTAATTTTTAAATCTGATAATGATGGCTTTAGGCCAGCGTAGTGAAAACTTAAGTCATAAGTCATATAATTTCTTTTAGATGTACTTTGGCAGTGATATCCATTATATCAATTCATTAATTCCTATACTTTGTCAGTTATTTCTTTCTTCTGTTTGTAGTCTCCCTAACTTTCTTTTTTTGTATTTTTTTGGTACAGGAAACAGACTTGGTTTATAATCTAATTACAATGAGGTCTGTTAAGTGTGTGACAGTACAACTTCTCCTCTGTGCATATAACTATGAAGCTTTGAACTTGAATTCTTAACTGTCTCTTTATATAATACCAATTTTGGTGGTGTATAATAATGTGATGTAATAGTGTAATTTATTTAATTGGTGTGAATGGCTGTAATATGCTCCAAGTTAAGTGTACAAGTTGTAATTGGTAAAGTACAGATTAATAGTTTAAAAAGATAATTTAATGTAAAAGAATGTAATGTTAAATAAACAAAAGCCTGTAGAGCATGTCAGGTAAAAGAGAATAAAAGAAGTACACAGAGTAAAGTTAGACTTAAAACATTTTTCATTTTTCCTAAGCTACAAGTGTGTTTTATAAGCCACCCTCCATCACAAATCCCACATTACTATACCCCTCAAGCCTCTCAGCCCTGCCTGTTTGTTTCCCAAACATTGACATCTAATGGGTCAAATCTCTCAAGAAAACCAATTCCCCTTTCTATGCTCTTAAGTCTTGAGAGGCAAAGTACCTTGCTTTCCATTTTCTATGCAAAGTGAGAAAACCTGTTCAAGCAGTGAGCACAAAACAGATGCAGCTGTCATCAAAAAGTCATAATTAAGATGTTTGTCTTCTGTGTTATTTTTCTGTTTTTTTTTTTTTTTTTTTTTTTACAGTGCAGATCATTTTTAATGGAATGAAATCACAACAGAGCAAAACCCATCTCAAATTGGCCTTTTACACTCTAAAACAAGGGCAAATGGAAGGACAGAAGCAAAGGTAGAGAGAGAGAGAGAGAGAGAGAGAGAGAGAGACAGAGAGAGGAAAGTGGAACAACATAATTTGTGCAGTGATGGTGATTATGTGCCGCAGAAACAAATGATTAAGGCCAGTAGAAAAAATGTCGATGAGTGTCTCTTTGCTGAGGAGGATGCTTCTCGAACACAGCGAGAGTACACTGGTTCACTTCACATTGCTACGTGAAAGAATCTAGAGTTCAACTGGTCTGCTGTTTTGTAATCCAAACTTTTTACAGATTGAAAGCTCTGAGATTTGTTTGTTCTTTTGAGGTCATATTACTTAAAATTAACAGACCATAACAATACTAGTAATGGTTTTTCACTGGTGGGAATTGGCATTTCCAAAAGAGTGAGTGCAGCCTTTGTACAGTAGACACATAAGCACATGGCTGAGGGACCCGATTTATGCTCACACACACTCTATAACAGTGCATGTGACAAGGAATGGCGTGTCGATCAGATGGCACAGGGATAGAACTGTCACTGTTCTGCTACCACTAAAGGGCCACAAGACATCATATGACACAGACAGGAACAGCCCTCCACTTGTGATAACGGCAGAGAGGGAGACAGGGAGAAAGACGTAGAGAGACACAGTCGAGGGCACCGAAAGGTCTGAGAGAAACGATAGACAGCCACATGATTGTCTGATCACTGCAATCTGGCCTCTACTAATAAGTGCACCTTTGTGAAAAAAAATGAGGGAAAAAAGAAAATCTTCTTCAAGTCTTAAGAGTTATTGTAAAAAAAAAAAAAGATGAATGGTTAAGAGCACAATCTGCTAATGTCTATTTGGCGATTCATGACCTAATAACACGTTATGTATGAAGTGATCCAAGTGCTAGTTTTGTTTTTCCAAGAAGCAAAGACTTCACTTATGAGGTCAGGAGAGAAAACTACAATTTTATTAGCGCCAACGACACTAGTGCACATGTGTAGCCACACGCACGCACGCACGTGCACACACACACACACACACACACAGATCTTGATGAAAGTCCTGACTGAAGACTTGTCTATGGAACGGCTAATAGCAGCCAAAGGCCAGGCAGAGGGAGACCACCTATTTCAAGTCAACCACGCTGCTTAATTTCATCGTTAGCTGCACTGCAGGGCTGATTTGCTGAGATCTCTATCCTCCTTTCCCCTGCTCCCACTCTGTATACACACACACACACACACACACACACACACATATCCAGTACACATCTGCACCTTTGACCCTGCAGGCACCGAGCTGACCATCCATTGTTCTTCTCACCAAATTACAGCAAACCCTACAGCAACCTGTCGGCTTCCCTTTTTTTTTCCTTCCCCCCCCCCCTTTTCTTTTTTTTTTTTTTTACTTTACTTTACTTTTTTTACAGCACATCACTCACCATACACTACACACACACACACACACACACACACACACACACACACACACACACACACACACACACACACACACCAATTTAGTAGGTTATCACAACACAACACACATACACAACATACATACATCACACCAATAAAAACGATGTATGTGATGTATGTATGTTTTGGGGTAACAGATCTGTTACCCCAAAACAAACATACATGTCATAAACATGTCATAAATAAAGTGCCTCTTCTAGAGCCTTTAGAGATTATTTTCTCAATTATTGGAACAATTGTTTGGTTTATAAAATGTCAGAAAATAGTGAAAGATTTATCAAGAACCCAGAGCCCCAGGTTTTGTCCAACCAACAGTCCAAAACCAAAAGACATTCAATGTGCTTTTATAAAATATTAAGGCGACCATATATTCACGTTTGAGAAGCTGGAAACAGTGAATACTTGACATTTTTGTTTCGCACATCACCCTCCATCCAACATGAACTCCACAAACTGACTTTGACTCACCAAAACTTTAAGGACCTCTCCATTTAGCACACTATCCTGATTTTCCAGCCAGGTTTTGCTGCTAAAGTACAACAACATTTTATTTTAACCCCAAATATGCTGACCCCCACAATAGGATTTTGGCATCAATAGGCAGTGGAAGTTATTATGCAGACAGTTTTACTGTACAGAAGAATGGTGGAAAAGTTCATGTGTGCATCTCTGAACTGCTGTAGTTCTGTAACTCAAGTCTCCAGAGCCCACCAGGACTTGAGTAGAATATCTCAAACATAGCAGAACATGTTAAATTAAAAATATTAAACGGAAAATACGAACATTGGGATTGTTCACATTCTGATGTATTCTGTAGCATCTTTGTTAGCTCGTCTTGATTCTACGCATGCTATTGTGTGAAACCACAGTAAAGGTGTGGGGCATCAGAGAAAGGGTCACAATACATATGAACTAAGAGGTGTATGGATATTGTGTGGGAAGAGGAAGACATAGAAGGAGAAGAAGAGATTGAGTTCCAATACTTGCTGGGCTGGTTTCAGGGCATTTCATAGACGTGTATATCGGGGCACCCTGAGCCCATCGCTCTGCTTTTTCTCCCTCTTATTTCCTCCTCTAACTGCAGTCTAACTTACGAGAGTTTCTGATATATATATATATATATATATATATATATATATATATATATATATATATATATATATATATATATATATATATATATATCAGAAACTCTAAGTAAACGTCGCTTACATAAACACTTTTAGGGATGACTAACTCGAAAAGACACATTAAGGACTTGAAGAAAATCATTAGCCTAGCAACATTAAGGCTACAAACAACCCACAATGCATCCCTCACTGTAGGAGCCAGCATTCTGTGCACTCAAACAATACCTGATGTTGGGAATTCATAATTGTCAAGTCCTCAAATATAATATGACGCGAAACACGAAGCATTTTCAAATGTAATTTCCACAAAAGAATAGTGTCTGCTTTTTAAGCCATTACAGTAATGTAATGCTACTTTTCATGCTGCCTTTCCTGTCAGTATTTTGTCCCACCACAACAAACAGCAATCCTCAAGCAAACAGTTATGAAGGTCACTGTAACAACCACTGACATTACACTCTCTTTTATCTGAGCCTCGGCGAGAGGAGGAAGTGTTTCAGTGGGTGTCAAAGGGAGCAGAACGCTAAAAGAGGTAAAGATGTATTAGCGAGGTCAGAAGGGAAAGAAATCTGAGGGCTGTGAGAGAGGAAGAGTAAAAACAGAATAATGAGAGACTGAAGACTGAAGTTAGCAAAGAGAAGAGAAGGACTTTGTCAAACTCTCTAGGTTGGGTGGAGATTGGGTTGGTGGTGGTGGTGGTGGTGGGGGGGGCTGTACAATGGGGGCGCTGGCAGGGTTGCCACAGCAGCGTTCCGGATGGGCAGGCGGTCTCCTCTCTGGGGGTGAAGGGGGACGTGGGGCTGTCAGGGAGCCTGGCAGGTAGAGACACAACGCCCTGTGACTGGGGGGGAGCACGGGTCAGTGAGAGAGGACAGGAGTGAGGGGATGGAGGCAGCGGAGGGGTAAGGTGGAGGCCTGTCTGATGAGGTGAGAAGAGAGAGTGTAGAAGGGGAGGGAGACATGAGGGAAGTAAATGAGGGTGGAGGAGTAGAAGAGCTAGAGATGATTAGAAGAGAATTATCCAAGTGTGAGTGTGGATGACTGCAGTTAGAGGAGGAAATAAGAGGGAGAAAAAGCAGAGCGATGGGCTCAGGGTGCCCCGATATACACGTCTATGAAATGCCCTGAAACCAGCCCAGCAAGTATTGGAACTCAATCTCTTCTTCTCCTTCTATGTCTTCCTCTTCCCACACAATATCCATACACCTCTTAGTTCATATGTATTGTGACCCTTTCTCTGATGCCCCACACCTTTACTGTGGTTTCACACAATAGCATGCGTAGAATCAAGACGAGCTAACAAAGATGCTACAGAATACATCAGAATGTGAACAATCCCAATGTTCGTATTTTCCGTTTAATATTTTTAATTTAACATGTTCTGCTATGTTTGAGATATTCTACTCAAGTCCTGGTGGGCTCTGGAGACTTGAGTTACAGAACTACAGCAGTTCAGAGATGCACACATGAACTTTTCCACCATTCTTCTGTACAGTAAAACTATATATATATATATATATATATATATATATATATATATATATATATATATATATATATATATATATATATATATATATATAAACGAAATTGGTTTGACCAGTTAAGTTGTGGTGGCTAACATAATCTCTTAATTAAAATTAATAAACCAATACCAGTTTGATTGATATTGCTTTGAGTGCACAATAAAAAAACATAATTTATGAAAATAAAAAAAAAAGAGTAATATCTTATCAAAACAACCCAACACCAGTTTGACTGATATTCCCTGGATTGCACAAAATAAACATGATTTAGGAAGATAAATAAAACGGAGATATCTGTTTTTCGCAAATGAACCCTTTGATGTGGTTTGGGATAAATGTTAATATCTTTTTCTAAACTCACTCAACTACTGGCAGTGCCTAAACATAACCATAAAAAAGCTATTAATGTGATGTTACTACAAGCAGACTGGATTTTTTTGACAGAAAACTAATTAAATGCGTCTGTGAATATTTTACTAATACATTCAGTATTAACATTTTTGTCATTAACAACATTTCCTCATTATGTTTATAGAAAATGTAAACCGGCCGGCATTACGTTTCCTTCAAAACATATTTGCCATTGCTGTATTTCCTTGGAGACAGGATTGTGATTTTATTGCCACATAAGAACATAAATTCCTGACCAATGAAAACTAGGGACCGAATCATCTGTCAAGTAGCCAAGAATTAGTTGTGTCACAGAATTTAATGATGAGCTTATATGGACAGCCTGAAAAATACAAACAGCCAAACTACTGTAATTCTGACCACTTCCAAGAGTGTGAGTATAAGACTGACAAACAAGCTACACAATTTGGTTTTAATGGAAGTATTTCACGTATCACTTTTATGAGAGAAAAGGCTTCAAGGATGAGGACTCTCTTCTCCTAATAGTGTCTCAGGGAAACACTCCCAACAGGATGAGTCTTTTTCCAAAACCAGATGTTGGAAAAGGGGGAGCCGTCTTATGGTCAGGGTCATCTTACATTTGGTCCAATACGGCATGTGAAATTACTAATTTTGTCAAATTGAGACTAAAATCCAACCAAACAGGGATTTATTAGTCTAATACTTATGTCTGGGTATGACTGTGTGTCCAAATGTTCCGAGAGAGGTCATCAGTTACCAGCTGTGCATCTGCTAAGTGGTGAGGTAGTGAAGTAATGGGAATCGCACGTTAGCCTTTGTAACAGGGAAGTCCACAACTGCTTTTGATATAAAAAATATAAAAATTCAGTGACCTCACAAAAGTTGAGAGGCATGTGTACCATCTGAATCCTCCCTGAAAACAAATGCTGAGCTGAGAGGGAGGTGGGAACTAAAGAACATGTGGGTTACATTAGCCAGGGGAGTCTTTTATTTATGGCACACACATGACAAGGAGCATAACCACTAACAACACGACAAACACACAAACACTTGTGACTCTCCCCGGCCAAACAAAACCCCCAAATAAATGTCACACAAATCATCCTGTGGTAGTAAAACCACTTAGCAAACAAGCAACAAAGTTTGGGTTTGGGATACTTGCAAGTAAAGACAATTTTAATCACAAAAGAAGTTTCAATTCTCACTCCCAGCATGTTCTTCTTCTTCTATTCATTTTGTTTTTGTGTATGAACAGGAAAAAAAGTGCAGGTTCAAAAGTGGTATATTTTTTATTTTTAAAGTTCTACATGCACCAAACAATCAGCACCTTAAAAAGTCATTTAGCTTCTCTTCCAGTAAACCCCTGGAGAGGTTCTAAGTGTAATGCCCATCACAATGCTCTCCCCTCCTTCAAACTTCTTGTAATTGAATACTATCCGGCCCAGGCAAAAATCAGCTTACTGAATGCAGAAAGCAGAAAAAAAATATATGAAGAAACGATTATTATTCCACCATCAGGTTTCAATTACAAGGGGTTAAGTGAACATCAAGTCATATTAAAATATATAGGAGGCCACTGGCATTGAGAGACTTTGTTGAAAGCTCTCGTGTATTAACACACATTCTTACACATGGCCAAGTTACATTATTTGATTATTACAACCGTAGCCACAGGTTTGGCGTGCAGGCTTTAAATTGCCGCTCTCGCCTTAGAACCACTTCCACAGAGAACAAGAACCTATTAGTCTGGAAACAGTGATGAGAGAGAGAGAAAGAAGAAATGTCTACATCTGGCATGCACAGAGGCCAGAAACCCATCTGTGTGTGTGTGTGTGTGTGTGTGTGTGTGTGTGTGTGTGTGTGTGTGTGTGTGTGTGTGTGTGTGTGTGTGTAAGGCATGGGCGCATATTCCATCTTGAGTGTCTGCATTGCATTGCTTTAATACATAAGACACATAAGACAGATTTAATGACAGAACGGATGTGTTGTTCTGTGTAATGAACCTGCATTGTAAAAATTTAGATTCATAAAAGTGGCTGCTGTTTATCATCTTCCTCTCACTCATAAATCACCTCATGCTCCTTTAATTCTTGTATGTTTCTGAGTGTTTACGTTCACTCTGCTGTCTGCCTCTCTTTCTCTCACGGTCAATCTTTCTCACTTTGTCCTTACACCCCACCACACCGGATTCTGTCACCTGTCTGTGCTCGTTCTATCACTCCCTGAGAGGCAGAGGGATGGCCGCCGCATTCCCAGAGGCAAGACATAAAGGGCTGTGAATGGATGGACGGATGGCGAGGGGGACGAAACCAACGACTAAATTATTAAGTGACACTTTGCTTCGCTTTGAGACACACAGACACACTCGAAAGGCAAGCGGGTAAACACATTAGAACAGTTAGCCCCCTGAATGCACCCGACAACTCGACTACGCGCTAATTCACGTCAAAATCATCAAACCAGGCCTGGGGCTCTTAAAAGTTTTACGCTACCGCTTGAAGGGATGTCGTGGAGCCTTGGAGGCTTTCTGAGAGTGAGTGGCCTTGTCATCGCAGCCATCGCTGGCAATAAATAAGTAAATATGGGAGAGCAGTGGCTAAGCAGCGTTACCACAGAATTGACAGCACCTATCCGCTGTGAGTTTGTGCCCATGTGCAAACATCAGCAAGTAGGTATTCGCACCTGTGCATGTGTATGATTGTCCTTTCCCAAACTCTGACAAACTCCAGGGGGCCCTTGCTCTTACCACCATCTCCCCAGCTAGAATGTGCCGAAGTGGGGCTTCATTCACTTAAGTTCCACCTGGCCTTGATTTCCTGTAGACAAGGCTGGAGCACACTGGGACAGCTCTTGTCTAATATGGTACATAAGGAGATGAGCCATTTGGCCACCATGGACCCAGGCTCTATGTTTAGGTCTAACGGGGAGAAGAGCACAGCCACTCAGTTCTCAGTTTGTGGGGTTGCAACAAACTGAGGTTCTCTATCCGGCTGTACCAGGTTCACCCTCTAAATGTTATAGTCCTTCCATATACAAAAATTATACAAGACACAGGATATTGAGCATTCATTGCAAAAAGACCAAAAAAAACACAGATATTCAAAGTTCACCAAAATACAGGCAGTTTTTGAAGTTTTTGAGTTTTTAGAATTAAAGGCCCCTACTTTCTCATCTCCTACTTCCAGCGTCCTTGCTCGGATCAAACCCATTTTCAAAATCACCCTTCATTTTGATCTCAACTACACACCTGTACAGTTTCGTGACTGCATCTTGCACAATGACAAAATCTGCCCGCAGACAGCCATATAAACACATGGCAACGTACTCAAAACGGGGTTACACTTTACGTGAAGGGATCTATATAAGAGTAACATGACACTGTCATGAATGTGTTATAAACAAGTCATAATATGACTTGACATAACTATGACATAACGCTTCTTTTAGTAAGTGTCATTCGGTTTTTGTCATGACAAGTTATGGTTAGAGTTAGAGTTAGGGTTAGGGTTCATGTGTCATGACTGTGTCATGACAATGTCATGTGTTCATGACAGTGTCATGTCACTCTTATGTAGATACCTTCAAGTAAAGTGTTACCCAAAACTGCCTCTGTGGTAGGTTCCGCTACAGTAGGTGCCTCCAGGACAACATTTTGTCATGATGACATGTAGACTCACGAGGTAAAAAAAAAAATACCAGCATTGCTGTTGCAGCTGGTAAAAACAGCCTCCATTGTATTGAAAAAGTGATGGATAAATAAAAAAAAAAACCTACCCTCTACATTGTAATAAACACTAAGAAATGTTTTAGATCGTTTTATTTTGTAATTTTGGGGAACCTGGTGACTTTACTTCTTCCATTTAGCAGCAGTTCTAAAACAACATAATGACCATAAGGACACAATGCAAGATGCTAATAGATTCTTTAAACAAATGTGTTTTGTCATATGTTTTTAAGAAAATAAGATTTTAGGTCTCGGTAATAGAGCAAATTAAGATTTTCTTTGCATCATTCAATCTTTATTTGGCCATTTAAGTCACTGCTAAAAGTGGCTGTCACATTTCAACGTCTTTAAAAGTGACCATCAGCAGACAGCGCACACAGAGTGGTGTGGTTGACATAACATCTAAATGCAATGGCACAGTGATACTTAAGCAACTGTAAAGAGTGTTTGTGGGCCCATAAATGTGCTCACAATTTGGATGTATCTGTTTCAGTGTGTGTATGTGTACGTGTGTGCATGTATATGTCTATCTGTGGGTACGCTCATTGTAAAGCCTGCTAATTGCAGTTGAGACTCCTTTAATTAACACAAAGAGAGGTCTCTAGGGTATGTATGTGCACTGCGAGTGTGTCACGAGTTTATATCGAGCCAACCTGTGGGACACAACAGCCTAATCAGAGCCTTTTAAGTTCTGCCATGCTTACACTGGAGGATTAACTGAAGACACACTTTAGTCGTGGAAAATGAGACAACCGAGGATCGCGTTGGTCTGGCTGACAAAACAAGCAAGGCATAAAAGAAAATAATACCCCATATGTGCTTATAAAACCAACACTTTGAACTAAGTACACAATAATACTGACAAATAAGAGGTGCTGAATTGTAAGGTTGTAATGGCTTTGTTGTAGCTTGGGAGCCTTGCTCAACAGTAAACAAAATGGTTACCCTGCCGTTGTTGTTTGCAGATTGATGGTTTGTGTATGGCAAAGGGCGCCACAAGAGACATGACACAGGATATGCCTCAATCTTTCTCTTTTCCCTTTGTCCACCCACCTCCATCTTCATTTGCTCACTTGTTTCTACGCTCTCTTTAAAAAACAACTCTCTCTTTTTATTATTCCTGCCAATTTGGACAGGAGCCCTGGTCAAAGACAGATTACACTAAGTCGCATATCAAACCTAATCAATCTTCAGCCCCTGGAAGGCATCACTCTCCCAATGAGTAATTACAGCAATCCAGTTATGAGCTGCCAGTGCCAAAATGTTGCCACGACCATCTTTTAGGATACTGGAACCCCTGGCTGATTAACCAATGAACTTTAAGGGGGAAGTTTGTGAGTGTGTGTGGTCCAAGGACAGAAAAGTGCAGAGGAAAGACACGATGAACATCCGGTCATAACGAGTGCTACTGTTTTTCCTCTGAGAATGAATAAAGTCAGTTGAACTACATTAAATACAAGTGGTACCTGGGGTATGCAGAGGTTGGAGAGCTGATATGTGTGTAGAATGAGAGTAATCACGAGCGTGTTTTGATCCAGGATTTAGTCTGGCAGGGTTGCTGTAGTCAAACTAAGGCCAAACTCAATTTGGCTTCCATATGTCTTTCGTACAGCTCTGTCTTACAATAGAGGAAACATGCTACGCCACCCTCTGTTGCTAACACGCACACACAGACAACAAGATAAAGATGATTAAAAGGAGAAGGAAGGGATGTGAAGTGGGAGAAAAAGATGAAAAAAGGTAGAGAGAGAAGGGGGAGAGGAATGAATGATGAATGAATGAATCATCCTGTTGGTGAGGGCGCTGCTAACAGCGGGGAGAAGATGCTCCAGTCGTACACTGTCAGTCAGTCATTCAGCCAGTGATATGTGATGTATGAAACTGTGTGTGTGTGTGTGTGTGTGTGTGTGTGTGTGTGTGGTGGGGTGGTGGGGGGTGAGAGAAGTGGTGGAGAGGAAAGGAAAAAAAAGTGTTAAGGAAGGGAAGCTGTATTTGAGTGGAGGAGGGTGTCATTTAGAAATAGGCTGGCTCAGCAATGGCCATTAGTAGCGCTGTGACACAGTGGACCGCCAAGCAAACAGATAGACAGGCACAAGAATCAGCAAGGATGTGGGCAGGCAGGCAGGCAGGCAGGAGGACAGATTAACAGGTTAGCAGATTGAAAAAAAATGTGTGATTGCTTTAGTATTGATTAATGTGTCAATAACTTTGACTAATAATCGATTAATCATTAAGTCTATAAAAAAAGTCAGAAAAAATGCAAACAATTTCCCAGAGCCCAACATGATTTTTAATGTCCTGTTTTGTCCGACAAACAGTCCAAAACCAAAATATATTCCATTTACAATGATATATATCAGAAAAAGCGGCAAATCCTCACATTTAAGAAGCTAAAACTGGCAAGTGTTACGCTTTTTTTACTTTGAGAAATGACTTAAACAATGAATCGATCATCAAAACTGATGTCTAATCATCTCTAAAATGAATCATTTTATCATATCAGTTAACAGGTCACAAATTTACTGATTTAAAAATGTTGGCATATATTCAGAACATTTTTAATATTGTTACGTGAATCATTTATAAAGAGTATTCCAGCGATTTAGCATTGCACTTTTGTAACATAGTCGGACTCACATGGGCAGTTTCAGCAAAATCAATGCTGCAGAACCTGAGATTGTTTTAATTTTTACACTTGTAGACTTTAAACCCAACAGATGTTTATCATACAGAATTTATTTTCTGCAGCTCCCTTTAGAGCCAAAAAGCCTTTATACAAATTCTTTCATAAATGAAGTATTACTCCCCAAGACCTGTAAATGGACTTTGATGTGTTAAATCAGTGCAGTTCCCCTTTAAATGAAGCAACGTTAGAATATACAATACATTAACAAAGCTCCACACTGTAGCTATTGAAATGGGACCTTGAAAAATACTGGGAGGATTTATAATATTTACTCCGTTTAAGTTATCTGATATTTTAAGCCAAGGAAGCCTCTTATAACATTATGGTGAAAGACTAGATACCTAATACTGGAATAATAGAGCCGCTCCGAAAACCACAAACTACCCAGCGCAGCACCACAAATAACTATCATTTTAAACAAAATTGAGTGAAAGAGAGCAAAGGAGAATAAGAAAAGTGAGAAATGGAGAGACATAACTAAAAATTATTCAAGCCCATGAAATTCCGTAGACAGCAGGACTAGCAGTGAAGGCTAAACACTCCAGAGTCTGGGTGTTGGCAGACACAAACCACCGCCACAGCATGAAATCTGAGGTTTCAAAACCCTCCAATCGCTACCTCTGGTGAGACTTGAATCACCAATCACAACTCTCAGCTCAACTTAAAGCACCAATCCTAACCAGGATCAAAACTGTGACCGATTATTCATCATCAAAGGTCACTTCTTTGTGACTCTTGACCTGGCAGCGTGTTATAACAGACACACACTCCAGCTCTCTGCTTTTGTCCAGCAATCTCACGAAATGACTCTTAGGTGAAACACTACAATCATACTTTATTTATTTGCCTGAAAGACAATCAGAGCTTTCACTTCACTTTCCCACCGTTCTGTCCAGCTGCCCACTGCCAGAAAGCATTTTGTTGGGGACAGTGTGGTCCTAATGGACCGGCAGGAATTCACAAACAGAGGGGGCAAACCAAGGTTACTGAGACGAAGGGCCCAGGCACGCTACCAAACGAGGCAGGCGGTGACGCAGCCAGCACAATCTGGGGTCCTTCTGCTGACTAGCCACGCTAGGGCTCATGGGAAGGGAATGCAAGACCTTGTCATGGGCCAAGTTTGGAGGAGTGTGGAGTGAGAGGCAAACTGTTTGAAGAGGACAGGGTTAGCAGCGCTGCATGTGTGTGTGTGTGTGTCTGTGTGTGTCTGTGTGTTTTAAAACCTTGACAAGTAAACTCTGGCTGCCATCACTCGTCACTTCTTTGTGTTGGAAAAGACCGCCTTGCCACACCCCGCGGTATTCCCGTGCAGGCCAAGTCTTCTCCCATTCCATTGAGGAGACATTTAGGGAAGAATAATCACTTTGGACGCAAGCTGCCAATTTAGTCTGAACTTATTTATCTCATTTAGAGTCAGTTTGGAGGGATATACACATGGCAAATGCGGACTTCTCAGTTCCCACCGACAGGGAAAGAGAGACCGCTGGCAGGGCTGACATTATTCCTCCATTGAGCTTTTCTTTACTGTAACAAGAGAGGGGTGACAACGGTTTGCCAAATCCTGACAACTGCAATCCTGTCACTGCCAGTTTATCTGTGGGTTTTCTTTTTTCAGTGGATGCTTTACCACTAATTCAATTTCTTCATGGTGTTTCAAGCATTAAATTCTAAATTAGGATGTCCTGAAAAAGCAAGCTTACCTTTACAAACAAAGCCACATACACACATTTACATACACGGTACATGTGCAAGACAGCGGCTACCCAAACCACATGATGCAGGGACCCCCCAAAAACTCATATCCTACATGGCTCTGGCTATGCATACTAACTAGCCAGCACAGCACCCAAAGGGGGTACAGTAATGCAACTGGAGATGGCCTATCTTTTCATGAGAGCATGGACACATGTCGGCACACACACACACACACACACACATTAGGTTTAGTCTAATTAGCGCTGGTATTTTCAGGGCTTGTTTGCACAAATTGGAAATGTGTGATGTGAATTAAAATATGGCCGCAGTTTTTGTTCCCAATAAAAAATAGAAAGGGGTTTCACCTTGCCCCTTTGTTGGGGCTCATACGAAAGTAATTTAGTCCAGAGAGAGAAAGAGAGAGGTAGTAAAAAAAAAAACAGAGGGAGAAATAGAGAGAAATGGATAGACAGAACGAGAAAGGGGGAGGGAGATACATTCCGCTTGGCCCAGAGTGAGAGGCACTGTGGGTGTCTGAGGGCCCTTGCTGCCAGTAATTGCTTCCATATAGGACCCGTCCATGGTCACACACATACACGCATATGCACGCACACACAGTTCAAAATGTAAAAGCAGACACTTATCCGTAAAAATCCACCGTTAAAAAATAAAAATAAAACTGTAATTTACGATACATGAAAGTACACTAAAAGTTTGTATTTATTTAACCACTGAATCCTGTTTTGATAAAATGTGTCATAAAACAAAGCAGAGACCACAGAGCTACTGTACTGCATGAGGTGATGAGGCACAGTAATAGGTTACCAGCACGAGAGGGTACAAAATAATCCTGAAACTAAAGTATACACGGTGAATCTGGTTAACGAATTAAAGATATTTTATCTTGCTTTGCCTCCTAACCTGTGTGCGTAATGCCTGCAAACCAAAGTTAAAGTTGCTGTTGAAGTTAATAGGCTTTGATACTTCTTAGAAAGAGGCATCCATCACCATTTCCTTTCTTAAACATACTTAGAGTACATATTACTCTCAATTTTATGTTTTGTTCTAAATCTGATACAAATCTACCAGACAGAGCCTACGTGCACACAAATGGATATGTTCTGAACAAAACATGACTAACACCCAACAGTGATGTTCTTGTCTTTCTGGGAAGTAAATGTCATACTGAAGACAGAAGCTCAACTTTTCCCAGTCTCACCTCACAACAAGTCTCCTCTGCCAGTCTTAAATCCTTTCCAACATCTGTCTTTCCACTGCTTATCAGTCTTCTGTTGCTTACAGCCGCTGTTGCTAGGCAACAGTTTACCTCAGCAGGTGTGGATTAATATATTTACTGTTATACTGTGATAAAATAGTTAATTAATAAGATATTAAATAATTATGGCAGAATTAAAAGCATTCATTCATGTTCATGTCCATATCTATTTAAGAGAGTCTCAGCCTTTCTTATGTCCTATTGTATCACAGTGAGTGTGTATATTTCAGTACATAGTCAGTGTAGGCTCTAGTTTGATGTATTTACAGTGAGTATTACACACACTCTTTCTTAGTAACACACACCCACGAACACGCACACTCATGATTAATAGGAGTGGGTCTGAAAGGGGCAACAATAGTCATCCTCTGCTCCGCTGCCAAAAGAAAACATACAGTTTTTAGCCATATGTAACCACATGTGGTCGTGGCTACATTAGACTGTCATGCACTGCCTCTCATGTCAACAACAAAGAAAAAAAATCTCCTTTTCCCATTTCTCCATACATATCATAAATCGACTTACATCATTTTATATACAAACAGAGAACAGAGAGAATCAAGGAGACATGCAGGAAGTCAGAAAAATAAAAAGATGGAAATAAAATATAATAATTGAATAGGACGTTTGAGATGGAAGGAGCAGGTAAGCAGAGAGGGAGATATTTTGAGTCTGAGTAATTCAAAGAGGAAATCAGTTTTGCCATTTAAACCAGTTACAGCCACTTTACCAGGTGCTAAAGCACATAGCAGCGCAGAGCCTCAAACTTGGACAGCAAAAGAGCCAACTACATAAAAATGAATCTTAACTTTACTGGGTTCTAGTGGAGTTTAAATACCAGATGGACTGCGTGTGAGTGTGTGTGTGTTTGAGGTTCAAAGCGTTAATGTGACTAAGACCACTTGGGAGCGTTGTAGTTGAACAGGTGTGGGCTACGTTTTCAGCCACTAAAATAAATGAAGTCACCGAGGCCTGCTTTACGCACACACACAGACACACACACACACACACTCACCCACACATCCATCGTTCCCACCTGAGCAGTAATTTTAAATGACTGTGAGCATGTGTGACTGAATCGACTGAGCTCACAAATCAAAGGCACGTGGGGTTAGTTGAAGATTTCCAATGAAGTGGCAGAACATAAGTGTGCATGTACGTATACGCTGTGCAGGTGTGTGTGTGTGTGTGTGTGTGTGTGTGTAAATTACAAAAAGGAAGACTTAACTTCCCTCTCCTGACTTGATTGCATCTTTAGAGAAGCTCAGATGTGACATAATGTTTCATTATCTGAACATAAACATTAAACATTACAGTGGATTTGATATCGAAAATAAGTATCCTTCCTACCATCCCTCTGCCACCACGCACATGCTGTAGACTGCAGCCTCAATGAAGAGGACCCATAGGGAAAACTGTGGTAAATTGGTGAGCGCTTTGAGTATGGCATTGAGCCTTGATAGAGTGTGTGTGTGTGTGTGTGTGTGTGTGTGTGTGTGTGTGTGTGTGTGTGTGTGTGTGTGTGTGTGTGTGTGTTTGTGTGTGTGTGTGTGTGTGTGTGTCTCCTGGAGGAGTGGCTGTCACCGTATCAGTTGCCACAGTAGATAAGGCAGTGTACCGCAGTGGTGCTGGTAATGATGCTGGGACCACTGAGACAAGTCTAGGGGAGGTGTCTCTGCTGCTTTTTGCTGATCTCATCACATCACATCACACACTTTTCACACACAGCCTCACAACAACTTCCTCACACAAACTCCCCCAAAAAATTGTGTGTGCCAGCAAAAGTGGCAACTTTTCATTTCTCTTTTTTTTCATTGCTTTTCTTTTTTCTGTTCCTGTCGTTTTGTTTGAGTCTTCTGCTTTTAAGCCTTTATCCTTCACTGCAGAAAATCTCCTTTTACAATTAAAATTTACAGTAAATGAATTCTTAAAACTAGCACACAATTCAGGCCACTACGAAACTATATCTGACCTTAAAAAAATGCTGGAGAAAAGACAAATACAAATATAAGATAAAGGTTCTTGAAACTTGATTATTTGTATGTTGTGGTGCTGATGGAGCTTTGTCAAATCTGACAAAATACTCCTCATGATGTCATCAGGGTTGTCTTGGTTTAGACTTAAGATTACAGTATGGGAAGTGTAGGATACCGCCTTGACCCATACTAGGGACTAAGGAGGTCAAGATCTCTCAGCCTCTGCAGTTTCAGTTTGGACCATTTTCCTTTTCTAATCTGTCTCCTGTGAGTCCCCCAACTTCATTGAAGTGCAGGATTACGTAAATCTCTGGAGTGCCCCTTTAAGATTGGTCTGATTTTTAAAAATAAGAAAAATCATCTAGTTTTCTCTTAGATGTCTGGGATACTAATATGACAACCATGCAATCCACTTTTCACACTTGACAAAATAGATTTAATGTCTTACTTGGAAAAACATTCTTTTAATAAGTTTGATCATCTAATGCAAATTGGTGTTTGACAAGAGTTATTTGGAGTTGTTTTAAAAAATAAGATGTAGTAAATATGGCAACTACCTGAAAATGTTGAAATTAAGGGTGAAACAACCACACAAATAGTAAATTATTTCAATCACTCCGTGGTTGCTGAGTAAATATATATATTTTCTTCTCCTGTACCAGCAGAGATGATTAAGTGGGACAATTCACAGCTAAGGACTGCCTGGTGAGGGAAAATAAGGAGACCACACTGACTTTATGGACAAAAGTGTTTTCTTTTTCTCCATTAATAAAACATAGAGCAGGCATTAGATGTCAGCTCTTTATTTCTGATAGCTGTTACGTATTTAGGTGCCCTAGTTGGCTGGACTTCAGTGTTTGGCAGTTGTGAGCACCTCTAAGGAATCAAATAAAAAATCTGGTTCAAAACCTGCACATCTATAAGACAAGCTTTTATTTGATCTGTTTACAGTGCAACCTGGAAAACAAAGGACATTTAAAACATATATATATCTACAACAAGATCAGTTAATAGAAACAAAAAGTATTTTTTTCTCTCTGTATAATGCATTCTCCACCAAAGGTAATCATTATCCTTCGGTCAAAGTCACAGAGTCACACAGAGGATGTGGTAAGAGGTTAGTAAAATCCTATAACAGAAACCTCCTCTGTCCTATGCCTGACCCTAAAACCACTGTTGTTTCCGCATGTAGTGTTAGCGAGGTTTGTGGTACAAACGGGTCGTGATCCAGCAGGAACGAGGCTGGAGAGGACATCAGAACGCACTTAATCTAAACAGCATTTCCTACCTTTGGTTGTTGCTACACAAAGCAAGCCAAAACCACACAGACACAAAACACACACACAGGCAGGAGCTTTTTGTGTTTGTGTGTATGTGTGTGTGTGTGTGTGTGTGTGTGTGTGTGTGTGTGTGTGTGTGTGTGTGTGTGTGTGTGTGTGTGTGTGTGTGTGTGTGTGTATAAATACTGTGAGGTTGTGAAGATGACTGGGTCAACCTCAATCAAAGGGAGAACGACAAGAACACAAGCACAAGCTCAGCTAAACAACTGGGGTTGTGGAGGGACAGAGGGATTTACAGGGGAGAAACAGAACCCAAACAAACTATAAGATTAATATAGGTGAAGATTAGTGCATTATGAAGAGGTAAAGAGGGGGTCCTAATGTATGTGTCATAACCAAACATGCACACACAAACGAATGAAACACTTTTCCCCCTCAGGTCATGCACAGTCCTAACAAGAGGCCGCCAACAAAATTTAAACAGTGGGATTAGCTGAACACAACACTGACGCTTTGGCCTGTGTCTGCATAAGGGAGAGAGAAAGCACTGTAAACTGTTTACAGGGGAACACAGGGTTACTGCTCTCTCTGTGTGTGTATATATGTGTGTGTGTGTGTGTGTGTGTGTGTGTGTGTGTGTGTGTGTGTGTGTGTGTGTGTGTGTGTGTGTGTGTACAATTCAATATTGTAGCTTTTATGATGGGTCGACTCCTCTCTGATTGAGACAGGATCAACAAAGAAACAGTGGCATGTGTCCATACGCAAATATACAAGCTGCTTACAGTTAGGGAGCTGGACGCTGAAGCTCACAAAAATGTATTCAACACAAGACCTTGTGTAACTTGTGTGCATCAGTGCCGTCTCTCATTGAGGTTTTTTTTCATCAGTTTAAAATAAAAAGAAACTGAGGTTTACTGTCTCAGAACTGTTACTTTTTTTTAACCCAGTGTGATTTTAACATATTCATTTGTTAGCATTAAAAAAACTACAGCTCCCACAAAAGTTTTCCAGCATGGCAGGGTGTGTATTACATGTCATCGTAATTTTCTCCCTTATCGATGTTATCCTCAAACGCCCTCTTTTAATGTCCTCTTTACAATTTTTAAGCCGTGATCTCCACGGTCTAAAAAACACACTACCCTTGCTGTTTATTCCAACAAGTCCTCCAAACCAAACGATGAAATAGGTTGTTTATTCCTGCCCTCTAAAACAACCCATTGGCGCGTTTCATAAATTAGCACCCCAGCGGTGGCAGGAAATATGACCAACAGGATTGTTTTCTATCCTCATACACAGGGTGCGATTTGTGAAAAAAGCAGTGAGGGGGATGTTTTTTTGATCATGCACAACAAAACAAAACATGCAAGAATTAAATCCCCCCTTTCAATACCATGGATAGTAGAGTGCGGATCGGGCCGCATTTTTCTGTCCGAGCCCGGCCCGCGTCCGACAGAGCAGTAACCGAACCCGACAGGTCCGAGCCCGACCTGGTAGCTGGTAGCCGGCGCCACGGAGCTCTGTAGCGGCTAAACGCAACCAGCAACTGCCGCTCGGATTTTATCGTTCTATCGCACTATAGACTGTTCACGTTACCGCGCTTTACTTCTAGTTTAAAGGTCCCATGGCATGAAAATTTCACTTTGAGGTTTTTTAACATTAATATGAGTTCCCCTAGTCTGCCTATGGTCCCCCAGTGGCTAGAAATGGCGATGGTCAAAACCAAGCCCTGGGTATCCTGCTCTGCCTTTGGGAAAGGGAAAGGTTACCTCCCCTTTCTCTGCTTTGCTCGCCCAGAGACCACTAAGGCCTATATAAAAGCATCCAAAAAGCAGCATGTCATGGGACCTTTAAAATACTTCTATTTTAGGTCTTTTGGTGAAGTAACATTGATCACTTTGAGGGGGGATACATTTTGTCCCCACCAGGAATAAAAATAATTCAGCAGAGGCAGGGATATATAGACCAGAAAGGGGGAAACCCCATGCATCCTCCCAAATGGAGTGAACTAGTTTAGTAGTATGTGATTTTGGGGTGTCCTGCTGGCCTATAAAGGTCGAAGACACTGACCATGCAATTGAAATGTTCGCAACTCGAGTCCGGCCAGGTATTTTTGTTTCATGTCAGCCCTCCTCTCTCTCCCCTCATTTCCTGTCACCTCTCTCTTGTTGTGATCAAATAAGGGCAATAATGCTCCCATCCCCTCAAAAAAATGTTTTGTGTGATTTTGAATTAAGTTTTCTTACTGTACTTTTTGGAAGTCTTGGTTTCACTGTGGCTTTATACAGTGAAACACTCATTCAGTGCCATGCAGATATTCTTTAATACACATGTGGCAAACAGAGATAGAATGGATATGACATTTCACCTCTCTGTGCCTTCAGCAATCAAGCTACTGTGGGAGGATAGCATGTTTCAAAAGAATCCCTACATTTTTTACACCCTTTGCTCAGTGGCACGAATATAGACAAACAAAACGGTCCAAAAAATTTCCACAGCAAACAACTGTTAAGCTCTTTTAAGTGTGCCTCACATATTGCTTAATGTTTGATGCTGCCTTGTGCCTCGCAGCAAATGTAGCAGGCAAATCTATGTCACTGCAGCATTTGTTTCTTTTCTTTTTAAGGAGAAAAAATGTTTGTTGGGCCACATTTGCTGTTTGATATTAAAGCTTTTTCAGGTTCAGGAAGCTGGAAAAAAAATGCTGCTGAGCAGAACAAAAGAGAAAGCGGTGATATTTGAGCCAGGCCTACCAGCTGAACCATTTCTGACTCATCTCAGTAAAATAACCCCTAGTGTTCCTTAGTGCTCAAAATAAGAATGGCTGCTACATGCTAAAACAATTAGCCTCTCATGCAAAGGCTTAGGAGCAGCTTGTACAGTAGAAAGCTAAACAAGTAGGGAAGGGTGAAGAATATGGCACAAATATATTCTGTATGTGTGTGTTTGCGTGTGTGTGAGTGACAAAGTGCCTCCCTCAAAGAGAGAGGCTCTGATTGTACAGACAGAGTGGCTGTGTGTGATAATGGTTTCCATTAACCTGGGCTGAGTTGGAGGACCTGTGAGACTCTCCATTCATCCCTGTCTCTCTCTCGCTCTTTCGTTCTCTCTTCCCGTCTCTCACACTCAAACACACACACACACGCATCACATCACATAAGTATAAGGCCCCTATGGTGACACATCGTTTTCATTGTGTGACAACGGGCAAAAGCGTCAGAACTTTATCAAGAAACCTGAAGAGTCCTCAAAACATTTAGCATATCCAAACCATTAGGGTTACACCTCTGTGTTATCTGAAAAGTAGACATGAGAAATGTGGCCCTTCACACATTGAAAGCCTCTAACTTTCTACATCAATACAGCTTGCAGCCAAGAGAGTAAAGGAGAAGGTGAGGAGAGAGCTAAGTAAATGTGGTAGAGGGCAGGAAAGAGACTGAGGCAGCAAAAAAAAACCTTTCTTTTCAGAGTCCCATCTTTACATGGACCCTCTCTTTTAGAGCAATACAAGTTGTAAAACACAATGCTCCTCGGAGATGCTTTGACTAGAACTAGGATGTGAACATGTATAGCAGTGGCTCCAGGAAAAGCATGTCACGTAGTGCTGAATAGGAACAGAGGAGGTAGTGTAGCAATTATTGCTGAGAAGCCATTAAGGGCCAGGGGTGGCTTCTTTAGACTATCACAGCAGCTGACTAATGGACAACCTTGTTTCCTCGCTTGCTCACATCCTGGATTTATCTCTACCAGCTCTCAAGAATTCAATATACCGAGGAGAGTTTTTACAAAGTGAAAACATGGTTTTATTCCTTTAATGGCGTGTGTGTACGCATGTGTGTGTGTATGTGTGTGTGTGTGAGTGTGTGTGTGTGTGTGTGTGTGTGTGTGTGTGTGTGTGTGTGTGTGTGTGTGTGTGTGTGTGTACAGTTGTTTCCTCCATCTAGTGCAGGTTTGGCCCCAGGGCAACAAGTCGCCAATGCCGTCGCCATTATTTTCCTCCCTGCAATACTTCTCTAGGACACACAAGACATGTACTGTATTATTGCATAAAGTGTTCTAGTAGTAAACTAGTATTTAAATACTGAAGAACAATATCAGCTTTAAAGGGCAGTGTCAGGGCTAACACTACGTGGCAGAGGCCAAACAGTGGTGACATTGTTTTGTGTAAACAGACAACACTGTTTGATAATAATCAAAAAAGTCATTCCCCCACAAAAAGGAATTTTATTTTTGCCATTTTTAACCTGACATGCATATGTATGTATGGTAAAGCCTTTTATTAACTTTTCCTACACAAAACATTCCTTGTTAATTTCAAGTCACAACAAGTAGAACATACTATTCTTTTAGTTAATAAATCCGGGTTGGTTTCATACCACCAACCATAGCCTTGGAGCTCTGTTTATGTGAATCAAGGGCTTAAAGCACAGTCAAGTGTAATGAACAGAGCACATGGTGGCTCCCTCTTTACCCAAGTGATTATTAAATTTGCATTAAATTGCATTTGGCTGTATCTACATCCAACAATAACCCTTTACATAAACTGACTATTACCCATAATCATCCTGTTCATGATCCACAAATATGCAGCTTAAGATTTCTGAACAGTTTCTGGGGAAGCCTCTATGACATTTAAGATCATTTTACTAGCCATAATGAAAGTTATAACGGCTTAAGTTCTAGTGTACCTCTATTGCAATTAAAAATAATGCTTCAGATGCTACTTTTGCCAGATATGTTGGAAAGAGGGCGATAAAGCATGCAGCTTCATCTCCTCCTCACTCCGCTAACCTGCTGTTTTTGGATGAAGATGTGAACAGAGGATTTGTGGGGCTAGGTGGTCCTGAGGAAGGTCAGTGATGTAGAACTGATCGGTTTTAATTGTCTTAAAGGTTCTTCATGTATCTGATAGAGCGGTATGTTCATAGCAGTACTAGAATATCATCTCCAACCCTCCTAATGACAGACCGTGTATCAGTTGGGAAACTGTGCACTTCTCTGCAAAAGTTGCTATGCCCTGCTTTAGTGCCAGTAATGCACAGATAAGGGGGGGAAATGCCTGAGGAAAATGACACTTCACTAGTGCAAAGTAGTCCCCAATGCACCCGCACAAACCTCCTGTGTTGAGGAAGGGCTGGTTAATTTGTGTCAGTGACACAGTTAAGTTTGCTTTTATTAACAATATAGAGTATAGAGTATATGTATAACTTTATATATTTTATTTTACCTACACAATGACATTAAGCCCATGCACACACACCCTTACACAAAACTCCTTTGTAAATTGTGTGTTGAAATGACACAGCACTTATTAGCATTTCATTGCCATGGGTGCCTCTGCTGTTTGCCCTGGGCATTGCTGTTGGCACAATCCAACATCACAGACATAAATAAAGAAGTGGGGGGGAAGAAAGAAACAGAGAGAAAAAGAAATGGGAAATTAGAGTGAGAGAGAGACTTGATGCTCTGAATTAAACATGCTTAGATTGTGACTGGAGATGAATGTGTGTGTATGGCCTGTAAGTCAAAATGCGTTTTCGCGCCTTTTAGCCATGCTGATCCTAGCATGACAGCTAACAGTGAAGGGCTCTGAGGCCCTATCACTTGCGTGTCTGTTGTGAGAACGAAAACAGAAAGAAACGTACCTTTGTAATGGAGAGACAGCGACAGGAGCACATGGAAAAAAAAAGAAAACAAAAAAGTTAGACTTCTGTTATGTACACGGGTCAGACTGATTTATTTTGTTAACAAGAGATAGCGGCCCAGTATTGACTAACAATTATAACTCAAATTGCATAAAAACAAACAAAAGTAGAGTCATTTCTGTGATAAACTGATGCCATTTCTTTATTACAGTAAAGCCCAAACCCTAAACACAACATTACACACTGTCCCTCTCCACCATGCAGCATGTGCTTGCAGGAGGCTCTGTAAAGCTAGCGAAGGGTTAACCTGGAGGTACATATTTCGGAGACAACCTCGCTTCAGATGAGCTGTGCGGCTGCTCTTGTGGCGGTAATGGGAAAATTGCACTGAGAGGAAGGACACACGCAATTAGAGTCTGGCAAGTCGGTTGGCGGTGGGTGGCGGGAGGTGAGGAGGGAGATACAGGAGGAGCGAAGGAAAGGGAGTGAGGGACGAGGAGGCAGGGCCCACCGGACAAGAAGTGATTTAGTTGAAAGCTGGCTTTTTGTGCACTGGGTAAACGCTGCTCGCTGTCTGCTGGCTGGGGCCTGTCCATGCCCGCCTCGGTGACAGCAGCCCAGATGTCAATCAAATTAGCGCCCATTTACTGCTGATTTGCCTGTGTCATTCGCAATATCCCATTTCCCCCTTTGATGGGGTGGTACACAGAGGAGGGAGAGACAGGGGAAGAGGAAAGGGGAAAGGAAGAGATGGAGGGAGAGTCACTTTATTGCAGTCTTTCTCCGTGAATGTCATCTGCCCACTTATCGCGCATTCCAGTGGGACGGAGTGAAGGAGGAGAGGAGGAAGAGAGGAGATCCTTTGTTCCGTGGAGTGGCTCACTAGCACATGCAAATAGGGCGGCAGCGTCAGGGGAGCGGCTGGCGCAGGTTTTAATGGAGTTGGGGCAAACTCATTTTACAGCAGAGAGCCACAGAAGAGGTGGATAATAATATCAGTGTGTGTGTGTGTGTGTGTGTGTGTGTGTGTGTGTGTGTGTGTGTGTGTGTGTGTGTGTGTGTGTGTGTGTGTGTGTGTGTGTGTGTGTCAGCGGGATGGTGTTTATAAGACATTGGGCCGACAGAATACTTGAAATAAAAAAGTGCCGCCTGCAATCTGACTTAGATGAACGAACACTAATTCAAAGCATCAGCAGCCTTAAAAAGTCCTTTATAGTTCTTTTGTTTCACTTCATATGCAATTGTGCTTCCTAGTGGTGCTGTTTATATACCCTGGCAGACTGCTTAGAGACACCAAACACAGACAAAAAAGAGAGGGGAGAGAAAGAAGTGAAAGGGGGGAGGCAAAAAAGGTGTCCTGATTGATGCCGTTTGATTCAATTTCCAACATGTGGAGACATTTCAGGGCCCCGGGGGCCTCTGTGTCTTCACAGGAGCAAAGGAGGGAAAGATGGTGATAGGCTTGGCAAGAGAGAGGAGGGGGCGGGGGGTGTGTGTGGTGCTCACTAATTTGAGATGTGCTTTTCAACGATGAAGGGAGCTGATGTTCCAACTTATACTCCAAATCTCTGCTAAAAGACACACCTAATTGGCTTGAAATAGAGACAGAGAGCAAGGGGGGAGAGAGTACAAAGAGAAAAGCGTATCTTCAAACATTTACTGCATATCAACCCCAAACATTCTCACACACACACACACACACACACACACACACACACACACACACACACACACACACACACACACTATGAGGAAAGAGGCTGTGTCTGAAGTGCTTATTGAACAGCAGCACACATAGAAGCGGAAGTGTTTTTATTAGCTGTCATCTGCTCTGATGGTTCTCACCTTTTCATTGATCTCACATGTGCAATGTTACCCACTATGACATTTACATGTGGTGAAAATTTCAAAATGGTATGATGATTGTAATAAGCTGATCTCAAGTGTGTAGTTTGCACACACCCCCTGCTCTTTGACACATACACTATATATGGAAATTAAATGAAAGTATTTTATAATGCTTAGCTACAACTGTCATTAATGTAACACGGCCACCACTTGATGAGCAGTGGGACAAAGTGCCATTCAGTTGTCAGGTCCCATTGAAAGACAGAAAAATGCCTATGGAGGCTTGTATGCAGGCTTGTACACACACACACACACACACACAGACCTAGGGGGAGGGTTGGGCCTGTCACTGCTCCGTCACTGACTCCTTCCATTTAATGCCGGTCCTGTCACGACAAGACAGGAGCAGAATGAAGTGGATCACCTACAGGCACCACACCTCGCCTGGTCTCTCTTTCACTGCCTGCTGATCTGGCTGAGCCCAGACAAGGCAATGTCACCCAACAGTTCACATCAAACATGTGGAGCTCTCTGACTGAACAGGACTGCAAATTAGTTCCTGGAGCACAGATTTCAGAAATTTTGAGAGACCAAATACAGGCAGGGGGAAAGAGGTAATCTCTGTCTCTATGTGAGTTGATTTCAGTCCAATCTGTCTCTCAGGGCCCTATTTTAACGATCTGAAACGCAAAACGCAAGCAGCTTTGTGGGCGGATCTCAGGCGCTGTTGCTATTATACCGGCGGGATAAATGACTCTTGCGCCCGACGCAAATCTTAAATGGGTTGGTCTGAAGTAGCTAGGTGTGGTTTGGGCGTAACGTGAAAATAACCAATCAGAGTGTCATCTCACATTCCCTTTAAGAGCAGGCGCGCTTGTTCCATGGCGGATTGCTATTATAACGGCGGACATGCCTGGCGCACGCCAGCGGGAGCAGTCCGGGAAGCAGGAAAAGTAATAAATGCCCGTCTTGTCCGGGTGGCGATGTTGCTGCGGCCTCTCGGGCGCATCTCCTCAAGTCTGGAGAGGATTGCTGCAGCCATGGAGCGTGGGCCTCCAAACGCACCACCTGCTCCTGTTGTGCCCCTTCCTCCTCCCCCAACTCCATCTCCGTCCACCCGCTCCATCAGGAGCGCATCGCGCATTGCCACTCCCGGCACCAGATTCCGTCTCCTTAAGTCCTCTAATATTTCCTCATTTATGTCATCAACACATCCATGATTCATGGAAATGGTCGTGTAAAACACAACAAGCCACAAAGAATGCTGCGACTTTTTGAGGATTGTACTGTAAAGTGCCCCCTGACCGATCCAACCCCCTAAAGCGCATTTTCAGTAATATTTTTCTTTGTAATTATGTATGGTTTTCAAAAATGTGAACTGCTGTAGATGAGAGAAGTGTATGCGCGTTGTGCACACGCTACATTATGGCCAAGCATTCGCCCCTAAAATAGCATCTGAATAACGCGCTACTGACTTTAGACTAGCGCCACTGACTTTAGACCAGGTTTTTCCTGGTCATTGGCGGAATTGTTTTCTGAAACTGCAAAATAGCACCACGTAACGTTTGGGCCGGAACACGCCTCCTCTTTTCGCTGAACCGCCACCGGGAGCGCGAATTCATTCCCTAATTTACCGACGTGCGTCTGTGGAGGGAAAAGTCCGCTGTGCGTGGGGTGCAAAATAGGAATGATACATGCGTCGGTGTACAAAGGCAATTGCGCTGAGTGCAAGATAGGGCCCTCAGTCTCTAAAGGGGAGAAGAAGTGTGTGTAAAGGCGCTGACACACCAACCCGATTATCGGCCGTCGGACAGTCTGGCGAGGTCAGTGACTCAAGTCTGTTCGGTGTGTTTCGTGCCATTGTTAGACGGAGGAGCCATCGGCGTTCATTTGGGACGATTTGACTTGTTGAATCGGCCAGTGGGCAGTCAGACTCAATGACCAATCTGATTGGTGGAGTGCTAACCCGGAAATGACGAGCGGGATGAGCGTGACGAACGCCTCTCAAAATCTGACGAAAATCTTTTAAACTGACCTTTGGCGATCTGAAATGAAGACAGATTCAGCAGTTGCATGGCCTATTTCTCACTTAAAATGTTTTCAGAAACACGTTTCGGTGAACTATTTTCGTAAAATATGAGATCGGATTCCGAACGAGCCGCCATTAAGGTCGGTTATGAAATTCAGGAGAAGCCAGACCCAATTCGTCCAATCAACGCGTTCGTCCAATCAGCTGCCGTTTTTCATTTTTTGGCCGACAATACAGATTAGCACTGCCTGCTGTTATGGAGACATATTACGTCTGGCGCAGAACGTACGCTGAAGTCGTTGTGTTCCAAGGCACTTTTTTGACCAACTCGGGGAGGCACTCAGTCCGACTGTCGGGTTGGTGTGTCAGAGCCTTAAGTGTGACATTTCCCAGAATTACACACAATCTTTCAAACAATACCAGGCATTCTGCATCTCCAGTTGACACAAAAAAACACACATTCTTCTTTTGCAAATGACGTCCCGCATGGCCTACGTTTCTTTCCTCCATCATCAACCCCAAATATCCTTAATGCATTATTAGGAAGGCATGAATTAGCACCCATGTGCTTTTCGTTTGTGTGTTTGATTGCTGCTTCGCTTCAGCAATGGCTGCATCAGACCTTCAGTTAGGGGCAGGAGGGGGAGAAAGTGAGAGACAAAGAACGAGAGGGAAAGAAAGAAAGAAATTAAGAAGAAAGAAAGAAAGAAAGAAAGAAAGAAAGAAAGAAAGAAAGAAAGAAAGAAAGAAAGAAAAAAGGACTAAGGAGAAATGTAGTCAAGGAGGAAAAAGAAGAAAGTTAATGTCAGGATATGCCCCATAATGACTAGTATAAGCTCTAGTGGGAGCTTCCTCTCGCGCAAGTTCCAGAGAGGGTAGCTTGATTGGGGATAATTGGCTAGCCTTCACTAGCGGTTAGCATCCAGGCGTGGAGACAGGGGAGGGCACAGGGGCTTGGCACACACACACACACACACACACACACACACACTTAACACTCATATGTACACAAACATATACACATTTGCAAATACACACAGGGTAGACCATGGGACCAGCATGTCAGGCAGGGTTGAGTAAGGAAAGACAATGTCCAGCCAACAACTCTACAGCAGTTTAGAGGCACAGGACTAAATATAACATCCTAATATCTATACATTCCTGTGTAGCTCTTGTACACAAAACTATTTCAAATATATTAATTTAAGTTCCGTTATGTACTACTGTGCAATGTACTGATACTGATCACATT
This sequence comes from Perca fluviatilis, assembly GCF_010015445.1. Taxonomy (NCBI): domain Eukaryota; kingdom Metazoa; phylum Chordata; class Actinopteri; order Perciformes; family Percidae; genus Perca; species Perca fluviatilis. The sequence goes on from NC_053112.1 coordinate 30,706,197, forward strand.
AGAATAGGTTTCACGCTCACTCCTGCAAAGCACAGCAAACATTTAATAGTTGTGCAAAGTTGCATTTCTGTGATGGCCTTCTCCAGCCCCTATTAATCACAGTCTAAAAGCAAAAGCTATAGACGGCTGAGATAGGAAGGAGCGCTCGTTAAACAACACACGCTCCCTTTAGCTACAACCACACACACACTTTCCTTTCAAAGAGATAATTTTGCAGAGCCACCCACTCCCCCGGCCTTCTGTTGTGCCAACAGCGGTTCCATCAGAGCTTTTGTGCCCTCTGGCTCTGGTGACTGTACAAGCCACATGTTGACAGCAGCCAGCCAGGGACTCAGAGAAACACAGCAGTCCACACTCATTTTTTTTTTTACATTGTAATCCCATGTAAACCATATGCTAATGTCCCTCTTATAACTTTTGAACAATTTTTCATTTATGAAATATGTATTTCTGATTTTCTGACTAATATTATGATTGTAATTTTAATTGTGATTGTTTTCTACACAATAATGAAAAAATATTTCCTGTTTCTACATTAATATAATCAGATGAAATTATGCAATTGCTTGTTATTGAGCTCCTGTTGGGGTTCAGTTAGATTAAAGTCAACTTCTAAGTAAGCCCACCTTGTTTTCTTTAGAAGTATTAACCAATTTAGGTCATTAGCTCATTTATGAAGATATAATATCCTTATAACTGTGAGCTAAATTGGAATCAATATAATTGATTTCACTTCATTCAAAAGTGACCCACTCCTTATTTTTTCAAAAACAACAGAGTGATTTTTCTTCTACCACAAAACCATCTTCAGCAAAGCGTGAAAGCAGAGACACTGGCATGCAGACAGCATATTAATCAGGCGTCAGCGGAGAGTTCTTCATTGTTGTTTGGCCAAGTCACAGAATTAATGGTAGCTAGCTTGTTCAGAAAATGTTAATTATAAAAGATATTAAAATTGCAGCTATTCAGTACATACAATCATAAATCATTCAGCCGTAGGTTAAGTAAGGTAACCAGTAGGCGATTTAAGGGAAAATGAGGGAGGATGTCATCCCTGTTGTTAGCTAAATGACCACAATGCATGCCCCTTAACCTTCCATCTCCCATCTCTATCCCCTAGTTAGCAGAGAGAGTGTGGATTTGTACAGTTGAATATGTTAGCCTAGTCTGCCGGACTCATTGATCCTTTATCTGACTGAGGTTTGTGCAAGTTAGAATCTATGGCCCCGACCATAGCTCTAAAATATCAGTAGCCTAACTGTGCTGTGTATTGATAAATCCATGGCGCTGTCCCCGGTGCTGAAGTAGTAGTAGACAGATTTGTAATTGTGACTTTTTGTCAGAGTCAGTTTTATTTTGGATCTGTAATATTCTTTAAACTATACTTTAGACCAAAAGATCTTCTTCTCGTTCATTGGGCAAATCGCTTGTCGCAGGTGAACAAAACTAACCGATCATCCAGTTAAAAATAAAAAAATTTGGTTTGTTTTTAGTTGATCAGTTATGTGATACTTTACAACTTTTGCATTTTGTTGCTTATATTCCTATTTTCCTTACTAGCTGGATAAAAACCAGTCATCTCAACCCAAAATGGAAGTATGTTTGAGGAATTTTGACATTCCTCAAACATACTTCCATTTCCTCTTAACAGAATCCCCCATTACTAATATAGATCAAACAAAATTTGAAATCCTTTAGGTAGTATTTCTTTACATTTGGTTGGTTACATGAAAGTATTCCAAGTAGTGGTTTTATTTGGATTACCAGTTACAGTTTTTTTCGTTTGCTAAACAACAGTGGGCACAACTGGAGACACGTGCAAAACTCTAACTACAGTCTGCACAGCAGCAGTTCATGTGGACCAAACTCTAGTTCATTTTTCATTACTTTTTCAAACCTCTACACACTTATCCCATGGCTTTAACCACAATGTGCACAACACTCTTGATTTACAGCACTTTGTTCAAATGCTAACACACTGCTGTCAAAACTGTTGACCACACATTCAAAACAAAACAGATTTCAGTCTGGTGCCTATCAAACACTGCTGATTGCAATTTCAGCTGAAAGCCTAAGCAGGTGTCTTGTTTTAGACTAGTTAGTGAACATATACAGTATTTATATAGAGAAAGCTCAGAAAGCCTTTTTTTGTATACACACACCAAATAAGAATGAAACAATTATACACTGTACCGTTTGAGAGAAACGTGTAAAAGACCAAAGATACCAACATGTCCAGGTAAGATGTCTGAGGTTATGTACACAGCTATAAAAAAATATGAAAACCACTATGTCTTTACAATAGTAAAACTGCTTTCTTACTGTTTTTCAAAAAGTAATGGAGGTGAAAGCAATGGAAACACCACATTCATTTGTATTTAGAGATGATTCAGACGTCCAATGTGATGAAGAAAACTTGCCACATGATGCTGGAGAGAGGCAGGATTAGTCACACTATTCTTTGTTACTGTTAGGTATCTTTAGTTTTTTTTTTTTCAGTAATTCCATAAATTACTAGAGACAATATACTATATTGTAGAAAACTGCTGCTTTTCATTCCTTCTTGTTTCCCTTCCGTAAAATTGGTATATTGTAAAATCTATATCTTTTCTTTAAATAAACTATTGAGTAGTGTGAAGTCACTCAAATTGTTCAAATTGTAAAGATGAGAAAGTTTGTAATTTCTGTATTGGTGTTTGATGCTAGTGTTTTGACTCTCAATGTGTTCTGAGTGACAGTGTGTGTTATCTCAGTGAGGACTGTTCATATAGTGTTTGGCTGCACTGAGCCTGTTTTGAGTTGTGTGTTAAGAGTTGTGTTGCTTGGAATGAGTTTTGCAGGTGATGTGAACTGTTTAGCTCAGGTGACTGTTGGTAAAGCAGACTGTAGTTAGAGTTTTGCACACAGGGCTTCAGTTGTGCCCACTGTTGTTTAGCAATCGAAAAAAAGTAAAACTGTAAGATAACGAGTTTTTATTTTGGCTTGAAACTCTCCTTCTGACAATAAAGCAGGTCAATGATAGTTAAAGTTCCACCTCTGTCATTGTACAACATTGTATTGTCTACTAAGCTGCTGTAACAACACACATCACTCCTGCTGTAATCAGTAAAGTTCACAGAGAGCTTCCTTTCTCTCTCTCTCACACACACACACACACACACACACACACACACACACACACACACACACACACACACACACACACACACACACACACACACACACACACACACACACACACACACACACACACACGCACACAGACTGGATGCCTTAATAAATTAACGAGAGCCTGTCTGCAGCCACACCCCTCACTTCAAGAGCTTCAAGGAGGTGGACAGAATGTGAGGTTGGAGTGGAGAGGGGACTCAGGGGCTGTTTTGAATGGCAGGAAATCCCTGAGATGTTTTCTGTACTCTCTGCTACAACCTAATGCCCTGCTAAGGTGGTGAAGGGAAACTGTGTTTGTGACACACTCACAATACAGCTTTCTTCTTCCTTTGTTTCTTTTCTCTTATGCCTCTCTTTCACTTTGCTTTCTCTCTCTCTCTCTCTCTCTCACACACACACACACACACACACACACACACAAACATACATAAACATGTCTTACACAAACCCTCTTTCTGCAGCCAGATGTCCTGAGAGAGGGAGGCCTGCGTGCCCTTTCACTTAAAACAGCATACGCACACACACACAGTGGAGTGTCAGTGGGCAGGGGAGTGTCCCTGTGCAGGAATGCGGGGATGATAAGTTGTGGAGGTGTCAGGGGAGAGACCCATGCTGTTATAGCCAGACACCTAAAAACACTCCACCCAGCCCTTCTGTCTGATTCTTTCTTCTTTTCCCCCTCTTCTCCCCTCTCCCTTGTTTTCCTTTTTTCTCTGCCTTTACTTGTATTGTTCCATTTTGATTACACCTTCACGTCTACCTCTGTCCCGGACACCGACACTTCATCCTTTAGTCTCGACCATTCCCCAAAGATAATTTCCCTTTTTATCAGTCGCTCCCTGTTTTTTTCTTCAATGTTGAAATTCCTTGGCTCAGCGTCAGATCACAAGCTTGCCAGATGTATCAATCTTGTGAGCAAGATGGATTTGACTGTAAGTTAATGGAAAAGGAGGAATGTACATTATCTTAAAGATAAATTTGCCCTGGATAACTTGGGATTTAAAAGTTTAGCAGTGGCTGTTTTGTTGCACTTTTACACTTCACTTTAATATATAGTTTACTAAGCCCCACCACCATTACTTACTGTTACTATGCCTGTCAAGCACATGCAGTTTACGATGATAACAGTTGATAGATTTAGCCGAAGAATTTTTGTAGTAATTTGTTTTTAAACAATGGGTCTTTGATTTTAGACGAAGACATACAAAGCAGGTTATTCAGTTTTAGCAGTGACTATCAATTTCGCAAACTGTCAACTGTCAGCTAGCTAACAAATTAAGCTAACATTAGCTCCATAAGTCTCTGGCTGACTTTTTAAGGTCTTCAGCTGACTTGTTTTAAAAGAAGAATATTGTAAAAGGGGTCTTGAATATGCTCTTGATGGCTACATACATGACACCATGTATCAAAAAGCTACATGTCCCAGGCAAAAATGTAGCATCCTTACCATTTGATTATCCATGTTGAAGACATAATGATTAATTTTAATGAAACCGCATTGTTCGTACTATATAATGCAGTGCAGAACTAGCTAGTCCTCATGCTACATATAAGTATGATAAGGAAAGATCACTGTTCTTTTGTTCTAACGTAACACTATTTGGCTGCTTGGCTTACATACTTGATGTTGATATTTTTTTAAACAGTATGTTTTCACTTTAAACGCTACAAGAGAAAAGGCTTTTATGGTGAAGGTTAACCAATGTGTTTGGCTGGGGTTGCTGGAGTGTAAATCCAATAAAAAACAGAACAGAGCTGCTTGTAGGCAATGCTTGGGAACTACTCTAAGAGAGTTAGCCTGGCATGCTAACAGTTGCATCTTACAGTAAAGTTCCACGCTTTTTGTTGTGGTTTTGGTTTTGAAAAAAGAACATAGCACCCTCAAAACTCCTTCAATGCCAAGTATTTATCTTACTGATACCCCATGCAGTATCACCAACTCTTTTCCAATGAGAGTAGCTAACACTAGCTCCAAAAGTTGCTAAAAGTCGCCAGATGACGTCATGCGCTCATTTGCATATTGCCGATGTAATCTCGTATCATTTGTATAAAGCTTAGAGGTTTTTTGGCTGACTGCCTGCTGGTCATGGCGCAAGAGGAGAGGGAGTGAGAGACCCCATACCCAGCATACATGGGAATGAATTACAATATGTCGCTTTCCCCTGATGGTCTGAATTCGCTAAATTTGTTGTTAGTTATTAGAAATAAAGTCACTAAGAGGGTCTGAAAAGTTGGTAAATCAAACGAGAAAGTTGCCAAGTTGGCAACAAATGCACACCACTTCAACATGTGGTGTGTCTAGCTAAGCTATGATTGGACAATCTCTGTTTGCTGGAGGGGTTTAGGAAATGGTCAGTTACCGTCTACATGTGAAATATTATTTATGTATTTTTAGCACATTTCTTTGTGTCTACATAAGATCTTTACCCAAACCTCTCTTACTCAATCTGCCTTTTTGTTGTTCCCTCCCTTCCTCAGTCATGATCCCAAATAGTGGTCAGGTCATGGTGACATCCTGGCTCTGCTTTGACCACTGCTGCATAACAAACACACATACACACACACACACACACACAGAGGAAAACACAAGAAAACCATCACTCTAAATAACCACAGGTTTAAGTGGTTATAGTAAAGTTATCTTTCAGTGGTACAGTGACTTAAGAGGAGCTGTCCTGTATCAGTAGCATAAAAAAGTGTCCACAGAGGGCTCTCAACTGTGTCTAAAGAAAAGGATTTGACCAATTTCATCTTCAGCTTCATGGGGAACATTAATTACTGATCCCCATTCAGACCATTAACAGTTTATCAGGCCACGCAGGCTGCTGCCTTCTGCACAGTTTGAAACTCAGGCATTTGAGGGCATTACTAATAGTGGCTTTTGATAATGTAAGATAATTGAGGACACTTTATCAAATGTATTTAAAATATGAAAGAACAGGTTTGTTATCTTGTAGTTTGATAAATGTATATTTTAGCAGCACTCTGAAAGTATGGAGATGGCAAAAATCCCATTCATATACTTTACAAAAGAATCTCTGGTTCCCTGATTCAACTCTGGTCTGGGACCTTTGTTGCATGTCATTCCCTGTCTATCTCTCTCCCTTCATTTCCTGTCATCTCTCTACCGCTTGCTATTTAATAAAGGTAGGGTAAAACACCCTCAAAAAGTATTATAAAAATAGTTTATGAGATAAATAGAAAAAGATTATATGGTAAGACAATGCATAGCCCCTGCAGGTGCAACAAGCGATGCCCCAAAGTTCCATCACTGCCCCTTCCTCTTATGGTAATTATCAAACCCTGCTCCTCCAAGGACTAAGTACCTATGAAAGACTGGCTTGTACCTTATTTACTGTATTTATCAGTCATTCTGTGTGCAGGAATGTTGGTTAAATTCAGTTTTTTGTTTTTTTAATACATAATGCTGGGTGAAGAAAGCGGCTGGCAGTAGCATAGAGGGTGACTCATGCCAATAAAGACTATTGAATAAAAGCAGATGTTAAAATTTTCCCTGGCAATTAAGCACTGGCTAAGTGCTGAGAAGTCATGTAAAGATTAAGGAAACTGTGCTGTTTGTTCCCAGGCTGCTATGATATCACCTGGCGTTTGAAGTCCTCATGGCTAATGACAACGAGAGGAAGCATAAGCATAACTTTGCGTGTGTGTGTGTGTGTCTGTGTGTGTGTGTGTGTGTGTGTGTGTGTGTGTGTGTGTGTGTGTGTGTGTGTGTGTGTGTGTGTGTGTGTCTGTGCGCACGTGCGCAGTGGAAATGATTTTATTTGACGTAAATGTGCGTCATCACCTGAAGTGTATCAGGTCTTGGGAGGCAGAGGGGATTGAGTGTTACAGCGTCAGTGACTGAGAGGTGATGTGTTGAGACCTGTATCCATTCACCTTCCTGGCTGGTTGGCCTGCTGTTTCACCCCACCCTGCTGCTGCAGACTGGGAAGAGTGTCTGAGCTTGTACTTGGTGGCGGGACAAGGTGTACAGGGCGGGATGGTGGCATAGAGAGGCGTCCCTTTCTCTTTCAATTTCAAGAGGAAACAGTAATCAGAAAGGACAAAGGGCTTAAACACATGTGGAGACATTAATGGACGGACACCCAGCAGTTGTGGTAAATTCCATTGAGGCGGAGTATGGTTTTTAGCACACTTTTACACACTCAGACACACAATGAGAGGGTACATCTTTTTTTATGGGCTGTCAACAAGACTCTGAGCATCTAATAACAGTGCTGGGGCCATGCGGTGGCTGAAGCATCCCTTTTAGCCCATCACAACTTAAGTGGCTGGAAGAGGAGTTAAGGCAGCGACGGGGAGACGAGTGGACATGAGGTAATTGTCCGAACCAGGAAGAGTGGTTTCCAAATGGGAGGACGAGAGACACGGATGAACAAGCAGGACGATGGATGGACAGGTTTACCGTCACTACGACAGGCGCTCCATTCCATCGCTGTGGTCACCTCTTTAGAGTCGTCAGTGGGCATCAGTGAAGCACCATTGAACACGCCACAAGGAAATGAGTGGGTTGGACCTGACAACTGTCAACACCAAGAGTTTGGATGGAGTGACAAGAGGTGAAGGCAGAGTCCACAAAGAAACAAAAAGGGGACTTCTGTGAATTAGAGGTGGTGGAGGGCACAGATGCAGGAAGAAACCAATTCTGCCACAACATCACCCAAACTCCTCCAACGGGGAGTAAAAAGTCCAAACGTTTTATTTTTTTAAAAACACAGACTTTCTAGCTTAAAGCCATACCCTGTTAAATTCATGTTTATCATTTCATACGGTTTTCATAGCTTCGGGCTGTCATTCAGGGTGTAGTGAACACAGCAAAGCGATCATGAGAGGAAAGAATTGATAGATATTTTATTGACAGCCTGTGGACGTCTGATAGATGCCCTTCTCCTCACTCTTGACCGTAACCGTGCAATTACGCACGCACACATGCTTCCTTTGTCCGTCCATAAATCACAGCGCTCACGAGACAAAGAATGTGACACAGAAAGCAGGCAGGGAGGAGTGGCACGGAGAAAAGTCTTGTGAACTAGGCCTGATCACTGCCAAAGTGCCTGAGGAGGAGCGGGTGGGGTTGAGGTGGTGGGGGGGGGGGAGATTGAAATGGTGGATAAGACTGACAAGGATGAAATACCGCTCCTGTCCTCTTTTCCAACAAACGTTGGGGAAGATTGTGCAGTACAGGACACATCTGAGGCCTGTGCCCTTGTCTTTCCTTGCACTCCCTCCCTCTTCACCTCCCTCTTGAGGGGGCGCTGGGGAACATTCCTGGGCTCCAGCTCCAGCTCCTCCACTCTGGGCATTAATCCCCTACAGCTGTGCCCCTTACTCCCTGACTCCCTCCCTCCTGCCTCCCCCTCTATCTCACTCCCCCGGTCATTTCTTACCCCAGCTGGCCCTCTTAATACATTTTTCACAAGCTACTCACAAGTGACACATGTAAAGCAGGCCAGTTCAGTGACTCTACATTCAACGAAGGACACACACATCGCCATGGTGACACACATGCATGTGCATACACAAATATATACACATGAAACCATGCACTGCGCGAATCCTATTTTATGCTTCTTTGGTCTGCTAGAGTCCCTGGTAGAAACACAGTGTCACACACACAAGCACACAGCTGCAAACGTACACAGAAAATCCCCTCTGGCTGTGCCCCGAAGCCTCTGCTGTGAGACTAGGTTGAGGGCCCGAGGCCCCAGCATCACACACCAGGACCTTAGGATAGCCCAACATGACTTCTCTACCTTGCTTTGAGACAGACTCCAGCTCCCTCCATATTTAATACTGAGACAGAGGATGGACTTGGGGAATAATGTACAGGGAGTGGGGGCCTCTGAGACACATAAATTATGGAAGGCATGGAGATAAAGATATATACGGTACTATAAATATATGCAGGTCATGGCAAACTTTGTCATTCACATAAAGAAAAAAAATGTGATCAGTTTCTTCAAATCCTCTGAGGGCGTATGCTTTTTGTTAGCTCTCTAAAGCAAAGTAAATCTGATTTTGCAGTAATTGCCTTGTCAAACATAGTGAGTACTGCTAAGTGGTATTTAACCAATTATCACCATGTTAATTGTTAGGATAACAAATGCAGCCCTGTTGCTCTTTGGCTGAGCTCAGGGTCTGACACTACAAAGACCCAATAGAGAGCCATATAACTATGTCTGTATGTTTATGGTTTATGTGTCTGCACATATCGCCATAAAGATATATGCATGTTTAAGTTGTGTGTTCTTCATTTGTATGGCAGCGCGTGTCTCACTATGTGACTGTATTAAAGGGTTTCTAAAATCAACGTGACCAGACCACACTGAGGAATGTGGTGCGGAAGTATTGGCCCCCCCACCAACTCTCTGACAGACAGGAGCAGAGTTAATAAGCCATGTCTCAGGAGGGGATGGTTTGTGTGTGTGTGTGTGTGTGTGTGTGTGTGTGTGTGTGTGTGTGTGTGTGTGTGTGTGTGTGTGTGTGTGTGTGTGTGTGTGTGTGTGTGTGTGTGTGTGTGTGTGTGTGTGTGTGTGTGTGTGTGTGTGTCAGGATGCAGTGGCTCACAGGAGCACAGGAGTAAATTAAAACACACTTTAATAAAGTGACCAGAGGCTAGGCCTGTAGGCCACCTCCTTCCACATACACACTCACATACACACGAAGACGGGCACACACTCCTCTGGGACAGGATGGAGAGGTATCCTGGTCAATGGAATGTGGACAGACGGGTGTGTGTGTGTGTGTGTGTGGGGTGTGGGGGCAGTGGCAAAACAGTCCACTGGAGAGAAGAGCACAGAGGGAGAGTTTCGAGCTCCTCCACTCAGGCCAGGTGTCTCCATCCAAATAAACCACTTCACTACATAGCTGTACCTCCCACTGGCTTCTGAGACAATCCTGTACACAAAACTTCAACCTCATATCTTATTCTCTCAAGTGATATTTGGGCTAGGAGTAACGTGATTATAGTCTATGTCTAAAAGAAACGTGGTGTGTTTAAAGATAAAGTTTGAGGATGCAGTCTTGAAGAAAATATGGCTGAATTATTTACCCATATGCAAAAGCAAACTTCAGGCACCTGCTTTGAACCATGAAAAAGACCTACTGCACTCAGGTTAAAACTGCTCAGTTTGTTAATATTTCTCATGAATAATCCATGCAGCTAATAAAGGTTTCTTTTTATAATTTAAATCTTGCTGCTTCTCCTACACTCTTCTAGTACCTAATGTTTGCTTTTGTAGACATAATGATTCTAATATATCAATCTGTAATTGCATTTCCATCCACCTGTTTTAATGACATTTTAAATTTGCGCATTAAGAAAAACCTGAGTGGAAACGCGGAACTTTTTTTTAAGGCAAAATATCGCAAAAAAGTTTGTAAGCTTGGCTGAGGTTGAAAAGCGAAAATGGAGTACAATGGTAGCAGACTTAACAAATAAATAACAACGTACTGTACATGAAGCATGTGAAAACAACAGATCTGCTTGGATCGATGACGAGACTGTAACATTCGTTAAAATAAAGTAATATATGAAATTAACTGACATTCAAAATTAGTTTTTCCATTGTTTCAGATTTGATGGCACTGTTTTAGTTACGTCATCTTGTTGCGCTGTTGTCTTCTGCAATAGTTTAATGGCACCCAACTGGAGAATTAGTTCCACCAGCTGTTTATCCCAATGCACCCAACTCCTAATATTCGCATAACAGTAGTGGATTGAAATGTGCATTATTTCGCATTTTCTTTTCCCGTTATTCTGGAAAATGTTTACATTTGCCCTACATTTGGATGGAAACTAATAGTAGAAACTAATAGAAACTAATCCTGGCACAGCTCCAAAATATATGGAAATCAATTAAATTTCCACAAACACCTAATAATGCAAATGTAGTGCAGCCAAACAATTGCACTATAGGATAAAAAATCCAATATTCATGTTATTTATTTTCTAATATTCCTCTGTGGTCTTGTGTTGTTCTTTGTGTTGTTAGATTGTTTGGATGGTTTTGAGCAGTAGAAATATGGCCTTAGTAATGTTGTAGTTTTGGAGAAAGTTGGGATGGAACAATGGGAGATTTGTTGTACAACATATTTTACTGTTTCTCAAAGCTTTTGTGAGTTTTGACTGACATAGTGAGAAGGGAAGTAATGTTTAAAGCAATGACCGAATTTCAGTTTACACAAAGTACACAAATGAACTGTGACACTCATGTAGGATGATAACAGGCTATTTTCATGTGGTCAAACATTGTCTGCTCCTTAATAATGTAATTTTTGGTATATGAGCAAAATACCTCCCACACACTGATCCCATCCCAGCTCCAGTACATTCAAATGGGCCATTTCCTCCGTGCACGGACACACTTATACACACATACAGAAACACACAAACAGGGCTGTGGCCAAGTGCTGGGGACTTCCATTATTATTGCTGCCAAGTGTTCCTAACTTCTTCCAAAGAAGACTTGAGATAGAATAGGATCACATTGGATCACAACACACTCACACATGGTCTTGAGTTCTAAGAGAAGCCAACAAACACACTGCTGCCACCTCTATGAAAACCCCTCCAGCCAGCAAATCACGTTCTGCTGATCCGACAGAAATAAATGTCGCCAGGCGGGGATACAAGGCGACTCATCTCCCATGTAGTTTTCATCTATTCAAATGAAGTGTGTTTTAATCTAAGCTGCTTTGCATTTGACTGTGGGGCGTCACAGCATGTGATGAGTAATCACCTTTGATTACAGTACCTCCCCATACTTTAGCTAAGGGCAGAGACTCTATCTATCTATCTATCTGTTGATCTGTCTATCTATTAATCGATCTATCTATTTGAATATATATATATATATATATATATATATATATATATATATATATATATATATATATATATATATGTATTTATAATAACTTTGAGCACAGCGCTCTGTGGCAATTCTGGCAATTCAGTAAACTAAAGTTTCTCATTTCTACCTGACAGTTGATTTACTGAAAAGACAACTGTAGCTAGCCAATTTTTTTACAGCTGTAGCTAGCTAACTAATTAAGCTAACATAAGATCCTTCAATTGGTTGGAAATGCCGTCTGACTTATTTTTTCCCACTCATTTTAAAATGAGAATCTTGTATAAGTGGTCTCAAAAATAGACTTGGTGGCTACATGATATTGAGGCTCTACATGTCCCAGGCAAAAAAGACACCTAGATGTGCTAGTGGTGAATGGGGCTTTTTTCAAACTTATGTAGATTGTTAATGATATGCTAACTCTTGACTGTGGAGATAATGCTTGGTAGGTAGTAGGCTGGTTTGCAGGACATGCTTATAATTGCATCTTACCTAAGAGCTGATAAACCCACACCTCTTTAACATGAGGAGAAGTCCAAAGCTTGACAGACCTGCCATGCCTTGTTACGGCTGCTAAGTTATGATTGGTCAACCACTGTTTGGGGGAGGGGGTTATTGAACAGCTACTTACATTAGATCCGTGCAATGTTATCATAACCAACATAAACGACAAACCTTTCGAAATTAAGACCCAAGTTGTAGTAAATGAGATCTATTCTTAAACCGCTTTCCTCTTCCGTACATAGGCCCACTGAAAGCTGTTCTCAATCTAATACAAGGAGCGGTGAGGGCCCAGCATCAGGCCTCTCTCTCCCCAGGCGAGGTGGCTATGGGGTGGGCCACATGCGAGAGATACTCGGTCTCCGGAGCTGTGGAGGTTGACACAGAGTCCCCACCCTGAGTCCAGCGGGTGTTTGTGAACAGTGGGCCTGTTTTGGAAGAGAGTGTCCACACCACAGCTGTTGAACAGTTCAAGGCGGGGAGTCCTTCTGGGCAGGGGGACTGGGCGGTAATGAAAATTCCCCAAGAGAGAAGTGAGGGGAATTCTGTGCTGTTATTTGTTATGGGAAAAAGGAGAAGACAGGGACAGGAGGGGAGAGAGGGAGCAATGTCAGAGGAGGGGAAGGAGTCAGAGGAGAAGACTCAGTGTGTGTGTGTGTGTGTGTGTGTGTGTGTGTGTGTGTGTGTGTGTGTGTGTGTGTGTGTGTGTGTGTGTGTGTGTGTGTGTGTGTGTGTGTGTGTGTGTGTGTGTCTGTCCTGCGCTCAGGTGGTCATATGGTCCCTCCCAATATAAATGAAAGAGAGAAAGAAGGGAATGAGGTGGAAAAGTAGAAGGAGAAAAAAACAGTGGAAGACACTGTGTCAACAGGCGTTTCATTTCATAGAGACCATATGGAATGCCAAGGGGTGTCGCATTAAAACAAATATCCTCCCAACACACAAACACAGTTTTCAACTTCAGCTTCATTGACCTAAGCCTCAAGATATGAAGTTAGCAATGCTCTTATTCCAGTTGTACTAGTGCCAGTGTTTTGTCCCCATCCTCACCCATGAGTATGAGCTCCTGTTTATAATGAGAGGGTTCCCTACTGTGTATATATTCAAATGGGACTTGGCAACACACACCATCGTCATTCCTTCAGAGTCCAAACACCCTCACCACCCGCTCGCTCTAAACGTACACAGACCACAGTTAAACCTTAACACAGACACACACACACAGACAAACACAGCGTCTCTGCCCTTGAGTCACTGCAATACTTTAAAATTGATGCAAAGTGAGAAAAAAGAGCTCCCTCCCTCGTCAATGGTATGGCGAGCGAGCTCCAAAGGCTACTTATCAGCCCAATGTGTTTCTACTTTTCTAATCTGCATCATTTATTATGGGCAAAACCAGAATAGGGAACACAGCCATGGTCAATATTATGTCTTGGCCCTGTGACTATTACTGAAAAGAACTCTGGTGTCCTGAATACACATGTACGCACACTCACACACAATAGCAGACACATGCTCACACACTCAGTTTGCTCCAACAGGCCCCTTACCAGAAAAACGTTGTGTCTCCTTAGAAAAATATGGTTGTTATGGGAAAAGAGCTACAACACACTCATTTTTACTCAACATAAAACATAATTACGTGGGCCTTCACAGAGACTTACAAGAGATGATGAAGAAAATACTGTGGCACAAATTGGACTGAACCACTTCTCCCTCTACGTCTCTCTCTCTCAAACACACACACACACACACACACACACACACACACACACACACAATTCACTGCGAATTAAAGGGACTAGGGACCTAGTGAGATGCTTGGAAGGTTCCTGGAGGCCCAAATGACAGAGCGTACACACAAATAAACACACACACATACACAAAGACACTTTGCCCAGAGGACAACCTTGATAAAACATAAGGAGAGAGAAAAAACATACTATTTTATTCCATGTATATGTATATGAGGAATACAATGTGTCCTTGATACTGAAAATGCACGTGTGTGTTTGTATGTGTTTATGCATGTGTGTGTGTGTGTGTTTATGCATGTGTGTGTGTGTATGTGTGTGTTTATGCATGTGTGTGTGTGTTGTGTGTGTGTGTGTGTGTGTGTGTGTGTGTGTGTGTGTGTGTGTGTGTGTGTGTGTGTGTGTGTGTGTGTGTGTGTGTGTGTGTGTGTGTGTGTGTGTGTGTGTGTGTGTAAGATAGGGCTCTTTAAGGGGCCTGAGGTCTCTGAAGGATTAATGGTGGCAGGCCAGGCAGGGTAATCAGGACAGCGGATAAGTCCTGGTCATCCAGGCGTTGAGCTGAATAAACATGAGAGCCTGGTGATATCGCCTACACATTCACACACGCACACAGACAAATACTCTGACACACAAATAATCCCACACATGCACACACGTCAACCGGATCTAGAAGGAGCCAGACTTGTTCCAGAGGATGATGCCAATCAGGAGACTATGTCGCATGCTCTCACACACACACACATACATATAAACGCAAATGGACTGACAATATTCTCCCTTTTTGCCTTCCTTTGAAAGTGCTCTCTCAGGTCATTGAGTGAAACATGTTCCTCTGATAAGTCCTCACCATATGTAGACAGGAGAATATAAAACATGCCTGGACTAGAGGAAAGTCATTATGTGTCGGTCTCAAAGCTAAAAACTTGTCACATGTGCTTCATATTATATAATCTATTCTATGCTCCTGTATGGAGGATATAGGTAGAACTGGAATGATTTCAACATTTGTTACATTTAGTTAATAACTGTGCAATTAATTTAGCATAATGTGGCCTGACCTCAGTAAATGAGCTGCAAATTGTGTTTTTGTGGATGCAGTTATATTGTGCATTTATGAAACTGCAATAAACAAGTGTTTGTCCTTAAAAAGTGCTCTGGTAGGCCGTATTTGGTCATTAGTGTAATCAAGAGAATTCCTCGGGTTTACCATAGAGAGTAAATGGCTCTTTTTACCACAGGCAACATAAGATAAAATAACTTAGTGCACACTTTCTACAGTTGAAAAACAAGCTGGAGACTATCTTAGAATGGCTGTGCTTGTTGTGGCCGCACGCCAAGGGTAGGTATGCAGCCCAATGGACACCATCTGCATGAACACTTTTTTTCTTTTCTTTTTTAAAGCTAGCATTTCAAGTGTGTGCCTGCATGTGTGTCTGTGTGTGTACATGTGCATAGTCGGAAACCAGGAGCAAATGCTTCACGCCAAATCGGGGGGACGAGGTGGGAGAGCAGGACATTCCTGTGAGATGACAAGCCATCACAGTCACACACCAGCACAGGAATGTTGGGAAAACAGACAGGGTGGGTGGGTGGGATGCATTGTGGGAGGTGGGGGGTGAGAGGATGAGTGAGCATTGGGGGAGAGAGACAGAGGATGAAGAAAGAGTGTCACTTCATTAAATCAGTAGTCATGGGTTTCCAAAAAGGAGCGGAGGAGCTGCAGCAATTAGTTTGCACTCACTGAAAAGAGAAAAAGGAGAACAGGCAAAGAGATAGGGATACAGATAGAGGAAGAGAGAGAGAGAAGTGGATGAGAGAAGGCTGACTTTTGCCCCCCATCACTGCTCTGCCCGCTCCCCCTCAGCCCACCCCTGCTGGTGGTTAACTTCAATTTCTGTCATGCAACAGAAAAACCACTGGAGGGGTGAAAGAAAGAGGGAAAAATGGATGAAAACAAATCCCTGCATGTGCGTGTCTTTGTGTGTATTTGTGTAGTGAGTGTATGAAAGTTAGAGGTGGGCTCGCCATTACGATGACAAAGGGCCCTGAAATGAGCAGGAGGAATGTGTCTGATGGCAGCATTAGGATATATAGAGGGCCAGCAAAGAGTGAGAGAGAAAGAGTGTGAACACTAGTGAATATGCGCTCCAGATGTGTCAGCCTGTCACGCTGCAAGTAAACACCCTTGCTGATGGACAGCTCGGGACTGGATGGCCTCACCGTCTTCCCCCCCAGGAGAGTGCTGGAGAAGGAAAGAGGGGAGTGGAGGGAGATGAGGGGGGGACAGGAGCAAAAGGAGGAGTTGGGGGGGAAGCAGTGGGTGAAGGAGGAGAGGAGAGGGCTCTGTGCTGAGGGACCCGAGCCAAAAGCAAGTCACCCTGAGGACCTGTGTAGCCTGGCAGGCTGGAGACAGAGAGAGACGGGAGAGAGAGGACACGAGAGTAAGGGAGAAAAAGAGAAAAAGAAGGGGGCAAGGGAGAAAAAAGTACATGGGAGAGGGAGAGAACGAGCGGGAGGGATAGCAAGGGAGGACTGGGCCTGATTGTTCCCCTCCTGTCCCTCCTCCATGTGGCCTCCAAGGGGGCTCCTGCAGCCTCAGCGAATTTCCGTCTGGCACAGACCTGCGAGCTCCTGGGAACAAACTGAAATATGAACTGCAAGAAGGGAGGATGGGAGGAGGAGAGACGGAGAGTAAGGAAAGGAAAGAGAAGGAAACACAGGGGCACCAAAAACGAGAGACAGAAAGGGATCTAAGATGAGTGAGGAGTTGTAGTGGTCCATCCCCTGATCTCCTCACATAAGAACACATAATCTCTCCCATTTAGTCTCTGACAGATTTAAAGGGTGGGTTCAACTTAGTTACAAAAAACCGCATATATACATTTTCTCACTTACCTCTTGGGATATGCAGCGTTGTGGATATTTGTGGTTTTATTTGCCCAGGTTTTAATATTTGAGATGTTTGCCACTATCTAAATGTAATGGAGCTGAATGGATTTTTTTGTGGTGCTCAAACCCCAGAACAATTACATTCAACAGCAGCAAAATCTCTTTCCAGACATAGTGTCCCTGATATGCTGTATAACACACTATTAGTAGTAGTTTAAATAGGACCCTGCTTACAGTTATGTCTACCTGGTCTGTGTCCATTATATTGGGGCTCAAAACTAGGGCAAATAAAACCACTGTGATTAATAAATACTGATGCTGTCTGTAAAAAGGTCAGGCAGCATTTGCTCTCTCTCTAAGAAAGATGATTTCTTTTAAGGTGTGGAATGCTCTTTTGAGTTTTATTGAATCTCTTACTTACTGTCTAGTGGCTTGGTTAGGTTGCTTCATTCTGGTAAATAAAAACAGGCTTGCCTGCAAGCCAAATTTCCTTCAGAATAGTTGAAAACTATATGCATGGCTACATACCAACAGAGATAAATGAGAAATGTGTTTTCGAGATTTGAGTGATGTGTCCTTTAAGGTAAATTTAGAAAACACACACACATAAAACACACACACACACACACACACACACACACACACACACACACACACACACACACACACACACACACACACACACACACACACATGTGAGTGGAGAAAACAGCCACATGTTAAGATCCCATAGCTCACCTTGAGCAGGTTTGCCTTTCCTCTCACACTCTTATGAAACTTGTACTGTGTAGTATTATTTCAACAGTTCTGCTGTTATTTTAGCTGCACCGGACAGAAGCGCTTCAGCGGAGTGTGAGAGAAAGAGAGCGCATGATTGGATAACTGCATATACTGCGGTCAGGTGACCATTGCTGGCCGTGAGGGCACCCCTCTAGTGCATGATGGGTCGCCAAGCAGTCGCCAAACCATGAGTATGTCAATAATAGGGGAGAAGAGGGAAATAACTGCAGCATAGGGTTTTGGCAAGAATTCCTATTTTTGATTTTTGAAGGTTAAACAGAAAGGTCCCATCTAATGCGATAATCTAAAAATCTTTCATGACATATTTCTAATTTAATTGAGAGCAACATTTTTAAATTTGACAGTGTTATGAGTAGTGAAAAATGATAAGAACCCTGTCTGTAATCATACACTCCAAATGTGATGTGTCTTGTAATCATACACTGCAACTGTGATATGGGACACATCCAATACACCTTTACCGAGGTGTTCCAAAACCACATTAGTCGATCTGCTAAATGTGGGGGGCTCCTGTGTACCAGATGCATTTGAGTCCCGTCAAGTGCAATGGAGCTGCTATCAGAAAGCAGCGCTGATGACACTACTGCATTAAGCAGCTGTCCACTCCCATGATCATTAGTGCGATATGGATGCAGCAGAGCAGTGAACAGGATGCTGGGATTGCTACAACGACAGGTCTCCAGGGGGGAGAAGGCAGAGAGATGAGTCTAAACAACATCAAGTCACCACAACCCCTTAGAGACAGGGTCAAAACTTTTACATGCACAAACAAACATAAAGATTGAATTCCTCTAACATCTTTCTGTGATAATCAAATCTCATTTCACTCAGCTTCCGCAAATTCAGGACCACATGACAGCATCATGGGATAGAGGACTTTAGGTGAAATCAGTTTTTTAAAATAGAAAAAAACAGTGCCACTCTCGTGTATCTTTTCTTTGGCTACCTTAAAGTATTTTTCTAAAGAGGATACAAGATGTTTTTGGACATATTTGTGGAAACAGTGTTTAACCTTCAGGCCTCTGAGCGGGTGTTTCCTATGGCACCAATTGACTGACATTTGAGGACCAGTACATACACTGTTAAGTCATGTGCTACTGACTTGACTAGTGCATGCCATAGCCCTGTATAACCTACAAACTTTGATTCAAGACGTGTTTTTCCCACATATTGTTGGTTGGACTGGTAGCAAAAAGCCATATTTTACTTACTGTGCTTTGCTCTGATAAGACATGCTAATGTTACCCTCCTGGTTAGCAGGGTTAGCCAATGGCAGCCTTGAGGACCAGACCTGCTCTTAAACCATGACCGTGAAATATGAATTCCACGAAGCTTTGAATAACACACACGCCTTTGAAGATATCTGCACAGCAGATTAAGGGGGAAATATTCCATCTACTAAAAGTATTTAAACCTTGAATGACTGCGTTGGCCTTTAGCATTTATCAAATTCTAACTCAGAGATGTAACCTTGCTCTTTGAATTTATTTTCCCACTATCTGGCCAATGAGGTGCAATTGTATGATAGAGTGTCTAATTAGCTTAATTATGAGTTTTAAGTGAGGGATTAACAGATAAAAATCAGAGGTGGGTGAAGATTACAGAGGAGAAAAAGCAGATATATTCTTCTATTTTCATGGAAATGGATGCCACTTGCAATGAGCTATATGACTTAGAGCTAATGTCAGAGATGATGAAAAAAAGGGTAATTAAAACAAAAAGCAAAGAAATAGCAAGACCAGAGGAAAAGATGTATATATTCAAATTTTTCCCATATCTAGCTAGTATTTCATTTCCAATAGCCTATGGTTGGTATTATGTCAGAGCTGTATATGCTACTGTCAATGAGGAGGATCTGCTGTGTTTTCCCACTGTGAGAAGTATAGTCACACAGGGGGTAATTATCTGTGACGTGGAGACAGACATGGCTTCCTACCACGCACACACTCTCAAATACACACCCCAACATTTATGCACGGCCATATAGTCCCTGGTGCACAAATGTATGACTCCCAGTATGTGTACTGTATGTATGTTTGTGTGTTTACTGAGCTATGGATGGGTTGCCCCTGAGAGCCATGGGTTGAGTGAATATTCTTAGCACGTTGGGACAGTCCACAACACAGTGCGTCCCTGTAGACCCCTGCCCTGCCTGC
Source organism: Perca fluviatilis (assembly GCF_010015445.1). Classification (NCBI taxonomy): domain Eukaryota; kingdom Metazoa; phylum Chordata; class Actinopteri; order Perciformes; family Percidae; genus Perca; species Perca fluviatilis. Next base: position 30,726,339 of record NC_053112.1, read on the forward strand.
CTGTACCCTCTGATTTGGACAGAGGGCAATCAAGCAGACCCAGTAAACAATATACAGCAAGGCCATGGAAAACCACAGTAGCTCCTCAATGTATTCCTCTCCTATCACTAGGGACACCAGTGTTTGTCCAATCACTGTGGAGTCGGAGAGAGGCATTATATGGAGGGTCTATTAAAGTGATCAAGGATGCTGGTTAATGGCCAGTGGAAGATAGGCAGTGGAAGATGACATGCTGTACAGTGCTTTCATGGAGCTTCTTAGGGAACACCCATTAGATTGATGGCCCATAGGAAAAAAATATATGGTGGAGTGTCAATGGCTGCTTTTCAAAGGCATGTTCTTGTTTATTTTATCCTGGGAATGCCTCCAGATATCTCTGAGCCAGGGGGCGAGAGCAGAGGGGGCTTCTGAGGCCCTTCATGCGGCCGTCCTGAGGAGGGAAACTCCCAACTCTTTTAGGACATCACACAGTGACCCTCATTGGTACAAATGATGAGAGAGAAGCTGCAAATACTCAGACCCACACACAAATACAAACAACGTATGCAATTTCGCTTGCGCTTTATTGAGACGATGTTTTGACATGGATATTCAAGGGTCGTCAGAAAACCATATTTCCTTTGTGACAAATGTGCCTGACATCTTCATTGGCGTCCTAAATTTCAGTATGTAAATGTTAAAGAACCACTAAAATAAGTACTCCCCACTAAAATCCTCAAACCTAAACAGCAAATCAAATTGTCTGTCAGTGCTCTCTAAAAAAACACAACCCCTGTGACTCTAATGACCTATTGTATATATGACACTAACAACTTTATTGCAACACATGAGCGTTTTCTGATCGTCAGGTCCTGACATGGTTCGTCAGCACCTTTCAAAACACATGGATCTGTTTTCTGATCTATGGTTAACAATTGGGAAAGATTTTGGTTGTCATGGTTAAAAGAAACAATGTTGACTGTCGGTAGAAGACTGGATGCGGACTGAAGTTTGGGGTGTCAAAGTCAGATGCTTTAAGTCATTAGGGGTGGTGGGATAAATCTCCCTTATTACCACCACTGATGTAGCCATAGCCATTAATCCACTACTGTTCCAATTGTGGCTTCCCAATCAGATCAGGGGCCCATTTAAAAAAAAAAAAAAAAAAAAAAAGCGGTTTGCACGTTTACTCGTAGATTGCAAGTGGCGGCGGCTTCCTGTTTCATGAATGATTATTGCTTGCAAATTGCAGATAAATGAACAGGGCTCATGCATGGGTCACAATGATTAGCCTCAGACAAGCCCCAGATTGTGGTTCCTCAGTAAAACTTCCCTGAATAAATAAAGGTTAAATAAACTGGGTGTTTTAAGTGTTTAAATGCTGTCATTTCTTTGGCGAGGAAAAACATATATAGCTTGAAAAACAAACATGGATGTATGAAATGAAGTGTAAATTACAACAGTATTTTGCCTATAAAAACTATAGAGAGGGAGATATTTAGCGTAGCCTGCAGATTCTCACTTCTTCTTGTTTTTGCTTTGCTTCAAGAAGTTCAGAATCTGCACAACTTTTTCCTGTAATAACCACAGACCAGTAGAAGAAAATCTTTTCTATTGTTCCACTCTATAGGACTAGCTGTGGTAATGACTAAATAGAATCTGGAGTGTCATCTCCAGACAGAAGTAGAGGAAAGAGTGTTCTTCTCACATTACCTACTGCTACATTGGCAAATGATTAGGCTGCTGAAAACATCTCATTATCAGTATTTATGAGGGAGTGCGCCAGCCAGAGTAATGACAGCTTTACTCCAAAGTGGCACTCTCTCTCTTCCCTTCTCTTTCTCTATGTGCACACACACTCTCTCCCCTCCCTCCCACTCTCTATGTCTTACACACACTCTGTTTATTTGTATGCCTACAGGAGAGATATAAATCATGCAGATATAGATAGATTCAGATAATGTAAATGTTATCTCACTGTAGTACATTAATGCATTATTCTCTCCCTCTCTTACCCTGACCCTCCTTGCATGAGCCACTTTTATTCCCCACTATTTGTTTGAGAGCCTGTCTGAGTTTGCATGTGTGTGCTACCATACTGTATGTCTATCTTTGTGAGAGCGAGTTTTAGGTTTTAAGATTACGGACATTTTTGCCGTAATAAAAGACGTTTTTTATCATTTGGTTTTTGAGTTATAGTGTTTATAAAGAATATTGTATTTAGTCAGTAAGGGTCCTAGCATGTAACAAAACTGTGTGGACATAGGTATGTGCATGTTAGTTTGCTTATTTGTTAACCACAAATTATGTAACATCAGCTTCAGCAAGATTATTGTATGAAGCTATATCCGTGTCCAGCCCTGTCTCCAAAAAATTACGTTCCCATGCCATTCAACAAACCTGCATTCTCAATTACGTTTTGAGGGAAACGTATTTTGTCCTGGATGACTTTTGTCTTTGACGTATCACAGATACATTTATAATCAAAGTCCGCTTACGTACGAAACTGAAATACAACAATGAAAAGGAAAATGGCTGACTCTCTTCTTACCAACTCTCTTTTTTGCAAACAAAAAATCTAGCAAAGATTGAGTCACAGATCGGTGCTCACTGTTAACACTTACTGCCCCTTAAGGCAAATCTGTGATTTGTAATTTTGGGCTATACAAAAAAGAATTTAATTGACATATTCTGGGTTTCAGTACAGCCAAACACAACTTTCATTTACATGTTACTCTGTTAATTAAGAACAATTATAACATATTTGATTCGATTGCATCTCATATATGCACTTCTGTACTTTGACTATGAATATAATTATTATTTTACACATGCAAACTTGTCAGATAACATAAACATGAATACAGAACTGTAAGAACACCTGTATTATTTGTTCAGCTACATTGGCATTCAAATGCACTTAGAAGCGAGAGAAAAGTGGCTTTATAGATATACATCAATGTTTTGGGAAAGCTTTTTTTCCACCATCTACACCAGCGTTTTTAGATGTATCTAATCAGGAGAAGATTTTTAGAAAAGCTCAGTTTTGGGGTGTGAAAAACTTAGTTTGGACAGAAAGCCAACAGAGAGGAAAAGATACTCTTTAAAAAAAATAAAACGGCTTAGTGTGTACATAGATTACCATCCTCCTCAAGATCTGTCAAAATGTCAACTTCTTTGTTGGAGGCTTCAGTTTTAACTTGGCGAACTTGTTGAAAATCTGGTTTCAGTCACAGATACATTCTATCTCTGCACTAATCATTTTTTTCATCTGTAGACCCAACCCGAGAGACAGAGGAGATTTCTTATTAGTTTGGATCCTGTTGCCTGAGGGGCCAGACAGCAATGAGATATTTGACCAAACAAAGAAACCCAATATTTCATCCATCGATTAGGAGGGCTGAGCACCATATTGGACACATAGGTGGCTACAAAGAAATTAAAAAGCCGCAACAAATAAATGGAAGAAATCAAAACTATGGCACCTTAAATCTCTTTGTCTCTCCGCCACAAGTTGAGCGTCTGTTTGTTTATGTTTTTTATCTCCCGGGTTGACGGCGTGTTGGCTGCCTGAAGAGGAGGTCACAATAGTATACGTGGGTGGGCCATGAACCCAAGATCTCTCTAGACTGAAATTGGTGATTTTTTTGGTGCTTATGAGTGATCTTCAGAGTACGGACCTTTAAACTTGTTTTTATTACCGGTTGTGATGTTTCTTTTGAGATCATGCTACTGTTTATTTCTCTCTTAAATTATTTTGATATCTGGGATGTTTGATAGTTTGGGGCATCTCGTGTGCATAAATTCAATCAGTATATACACTCAGTTGTCAGTTTATTTGGGAAACACCTAGCTAAAACAAATGCAGTCTAATACAACAGTCCTACAGTAAATATTGCCTTAATGAGTGTATATACTTTTTGTTTATAACTTGGGTACTTATTTAATCAAAATTGTAAACACTGCAGTGATAGCTCGTCTAACATTAGATTTCATCAGTGGGCATGACATTTTGGTTCAGCGCTGTATAGAGAGGCAAAGTCCCTCCTCTTCCGGTGTTCCCCAAAGGACCTTATTTTGGAAAACAATATGTATGGTAGTCAACGGCAAGAGACAAAAAATGTTTTCATCCCGTCTGAATTGTGTCATGAATTACACAAGTACAACTTTGTCAATTTAAAACATAATTTTGCAAGTCAAGAAAGTCTGTCGTAGTACTCTTTAGTTTTGTGTTAAACAGCTTAGTGAACTACATCTCTCGTCTCGCACAATATACTGCACCTTGCTTGCTAGCTAGGTAACTATTAGCTAGCTATGTTCCACACACAAATGCAACGTAATCTTACCTGATGGGTTTCAAACATCATATTATGTGTAATGGCACAATTCAAACAAGATCACAAAATGATTCGTCCTTTGCCTTTCACTATCATATATATTTTTCCGAAATAAGGTCCCAAAGTGGTCCACTGAAATGGGAGGGACTTCACTTCTCTATACGGTTGGTACTGTAATTTGATTGGTTCAATATGGTTGGGTACTAGACATGGTTTGTAATGTCATTTCAATTGATCCCCTATGAAAGAGAGCCAACTAACGTTAGCTAGCCCCTGTCAGTGACTCAGCAGGTATTGATATAACATGAATGAAAATGTTGTGTAGTTGAAATTAATGCTAACGTTAGCAAGCTAGGCTAGTAACGCGCCACTTAAGCTAACAGCACATTTCCCAGCAACGCCAGCTCTAAAATGTCAGTCAACCGCTGCAATGGAAAAAAGGCCAGAGGCTAAAAGCTTTAACACAAATATGTCCAAATTATAGTTTATGTCTAAACTTCATTTCAGCTTTTTTTTTTTAAGTTACTAGACATTGATGACATTGACTAGACATTATATGCAATCTGTACAAAGACTCTATTACTGTAAAGTAGAGATGAACAGACACAACTTCACAGCTACCTTTCACAAAGTGGCAAAGCTTTCTTAATTTCATCTATATTTAACTTTGACAAGAGGGAATGAGCATGTTTGTGTTGTAAATACTAAGTGTGCAGGCTATAATATGAATTGGCTGCAACTGGATACATGTGACTAGGGGGCAAATGGATCTAATGGTAGTCTTAATGCTGGCCTTGAATAATGAGGCCTTTGTCTAATAAAACTGGAAAGCCTCCAAATACCTATAGGGACCTCGGCTAGTTAGAGCAATAACAGTCTATCAAAAGAGAAAGCAAAGTGATTACTTAGAGGGTAATAAATACAAGGTCCATGCTGGGGAGGGACTAGGGGCTGGAGTAAGAGAGAAAGACAGAGACTGGGACAAAGAAAGACAGGAAAAGAGAAAGAAAAAGCTTACTAGATAAACTAAATTCTACATCTCTTCAAGTACTGTACTGTAGCAGAAATCTGGTCAAAAAGAAGATATATGTCTAACCAGCATCCTTATACATAGCAAAAGCAAGCTATGGAAAAACTCAGGTGGGTACGTATGAACATTTGCAGGTACTGAATCATTCAGGCCAAAGGCCTATTTGTAACCTTGTACCTTGTAAATCTTTCAAGAACTACAACATAAGATAGCTTCCATTGAGATACAAATTAAGAGTGAAAACATTTAAATACACATGCATTTGAAATTTGAGGACCTTGCTTATTGTACAGGTGACAGGTAAAAAAAATCCAATAAAAAATGAGAATCTTACTTCTTAACAGGTAGAGTTTTTTTTTCTGTCTCCAGGATACTTTGAAAACTACTTTAGACTGCACTTCGTAATTACTGCGTAAAATAGTTTAAAGTTCGGGTGAAATGTGCTGCAAGAAAGAACCACCAGACAAAGAACAGAATCAATGCCACTGTGTGCATTTCTATGATGGCCAAGGACAAACACTTCACTTGTGAAAGAACATGGAGTTCTAAAGGAAATATTGTCCCTTATTCAAAATGACAAAATAGTTCAAGTTTGCATGTCAAGATTGTTGTGAATCTTTTAGAAACATTTAAAAACCAATCAGGTACGCTTTGATTGCTTAAACAGATGAAGCAAATAGGTAACCCTGGCTTTAACACTCACAAATGTCAACACATACAGGAACATGCAAAAAAAAAAAAAAAAGGTTTTCACTGTCTTCCCCATTCCCAGCATGTCTTAAATGGTAGACTAGTGCTGACCTGAAGCAACGGCTTTAGGGCCAGAGAACTGGACACAATAACACCACCATCAATTACAGCCCTGAGAGAGGAAAGAGAGTCCAATCAGAGAATTAGAGAGATGTGGGGCAGACAGGTGGATCGACAGCCTCAAGGCAGAGGGAGAGGGTGGAAAAGGGGATGACAGAGAGGACAGAGGAGAGACAGACTGCTGGTCACCGCTCTAACTAAGTGACGGGATGAGGATAATAAAGAGTCAGTCATACAGAGTGAGCAGTGGCCTCAGAGGGGAAAGAGAGGGAGGGTTCGAAGCAGAGGGGTGACAGAAGTAAGAGATGGACTTCATCAAGACTGCTGCCTGATGGTCAGGGTTCAGACTGTTGCTCTGTTTCTGGCCCTCTGTCTTCCGGCCGTGGAAACTGTGTGCGTATTTGTGTGTGTGTGTGTGTGTGTGTGTGTGTGTGTGTGTGTGTGTGTGTGTGCGTGCGTGCGTGCGTGCATGCGTGCGTGCGTGTGTGTCAGTGTGTGTGCCCTGGCTCAATCTCCAATGACAGGTGAGCGATTCATTGCCCCCCACTAGAGTGACCAATGCCTTTCCACTGCAGGCCTTGATCCATTTTAGCTAATGTATTACTGGCGGAGCATTGCCATCCGCTGTCTGCTGACTGGGCTGGACTGACCTAAACACATTTGCCGAGCTGCACTGGGCTTTTCTTAAGATTTACCAGAGAGGCAGCACAGCCTTCATCAAAGCAGATCCAAAGGCATTTCTTCACCGTGTTCAGATTACACATACAAATTTTAACAATGAACGTCAACGGGCCGTACTTTCCTGCATTTTACATAAAAAAAATAAAATTCATCCAAACCTATGTGCCTCAAAGTAGAGGTGGTGCAAAGAGAATTTGGATTTGATTTTTACACTGCTATAAGCTATTGAATATTTGTTAGAGGGAATAGGGAATGACTATATATGTATTCCTTTATCTTCTTCATTCAAAATGCAAAGGAGCTGATTCTTTTTGATTGTCAGTTTGGAACTTACACACACACAAACACCCACACACACATACATACACACACACACACACACACACTTTATAACAGGGTTATAAAACCAGGATTCTCTTCATGTGGCTCGCTGTGCAAGGAGAAGGGGAGAGGAGATACAGAGACAGAGCGACAGACAGAGTCGGAAGAAGGGGGCGCTGGTCTGTCTTTCCTTGGGGACCAGAATGCTCCTCCTAGCTGCCCATTAAAAACAGAATTCCTCCACAAACTGTGTTTTCAGTGTAAATCCTCCAGGGTGCTGCTTACCAAAGCACAAGACAGTCACACCACGCCTGTCCTCTCTTTTCTGTCGTGGCTAACATTCCCTTCCTTGTTGTGCCTGAGTCCTGTCTACTATCAACATGTGGCACATGTCCTTGACAAGTCAAGAGGATCCTTCACCATAGGAGTTGTGCAGCAGCGTCAACCCCTTTGCCTCTCTTTTCCCCTTTTCTTCCTCATCCTGCCTCCACTCTTTCACTCTCCCTCTCTTAATATTGAGTTGCCTGGGCAAAATGGAGCCTGAGGAATCTAATAACTGTGACAGTGGGACTTTTTTGGCATTGTTCCTGAAGCTGTGCAGACACACACAGGGTTGTCTGCTGACTCTAATGAAAGGTTAAATGAATAGGACAAAGTGACAGGAGATACAATAAAGAAACAAGGAGGAGGAGAGAATGTGTGTGCAAGCATGTGTCCATGTCCCTGTGTGTGAGTGTCTCTGAGGCCATGCCAGGGAACAACGAGGACAGCCCCTCCACAGCGCCACAATATTCAAAACAGATTGGTCTGCCACAGGGTGTGTGTGTATGTGTGTGTGTGTGTGTGTGTGTGTGTGTGTGTGTGTGTGTGTGTGTGTGTGTGTGTGTGTGTGTGTGTGTGTGTGTGTGTGTGTGTGTGTTTGTGTGTCTGTCTGACTCACTGGGACACAGATGCTGAAGTGGAATTCCAGCATGGGGTTCTTTGATAAATGTTAAGGTCACTGGCAGAGGGTAGGGGTGGAGGCTGGATGGGGAGGAGAGGGCGGGAGAGCGGGTGCAGTGGGGGAGGAGGCAGAGGGAGTGACGAGGGGGGACGCATGTCTCGTCTTGTGCCTCTCTCTGCCTGTGCCTGGGTGGAATGCGGAGTCACATGAAAGAGGCCCTCTTTCTCTCTCCCTCTCTCTGAGACTCGTCTCTTGTGTCTGTTTCAAAAGCGCCACTGTCCCCCTCCTGACACACTACCTGTCAGCAGATTTCCCCTCAGCTCCAAAAACACACAGCCACAGATGCATGTGAAAACACACAGACACACAATCATATGCACACAGGCATACACACACATACAGATGTGCCCTTCACACAGTTTAGTTTCCCTAAAACAGGAAAAGTGAACTAAGGCCCAAACAAACACACTAAATCCTTAGACTGCTTAATTACTATGATTATCACTGTGAATAGCAACTTTGTCGCAGCAATCACAGGTTAGGACTTCTAACATGTCATCCAGGTTTGTGGTGATGTATTGCATGGCACAATACAGTTCAATAGATGCAGCATAATCAATTAAACCTGCGTATTAGAAATTGTGACGTAGACTGAGACACTGACTGAGAGTTAAAGATGTAAATGTCACAGTCAAGTTTCATATGTGGCTAATATGTGGCATCGGATTGACAGAGGAAGTTTTTATAAGATTGCATCAAATCAGTTCTATAGAGTTAATTCATGTGTTCCTACCAAACCACGAGGTGAAGGCCCACTGCAAACATTATGAATGGAGACTACCTTGAGTGGTTGGTAGCAGGTGTGAGTGGCTCATATCCCTGACTCTCAGGAAGGGCATAAAGTTTGCTGATTTTTCTGATCTGATGCCTTTGTCAGAAACACATCATCATTTGTCAGTGCCTTCTGAAACTGTTGCACATCACAGATGTGACAACAGTATGGCAAAGTTTAGGCACAAACACAACTTGGTTAGTTAGGGAAAGAGCATGATTTGGTTTAAATTGAGTACTAGAAAAATCTTGTGGTTTGGGTAAAAATTACTATGTCATTAAGGGCAGGGGACCTGGTCATGGTCACAGAACGATCGTGGTCTTGGTGGAATTACACCAATGTTGACTGTCGGTGGAAAAACGGAGTGCAGACAGCAGTCTCCCATGGCAATGTACCACATTTTGTTGACCCATCCACCCACCACGACCTCCTCCCTATAAAGAGGCGAAGTCCCTCCCCTTCCGGTGGAACACCATGGGACCTTAATTCGGAAAAATGATGTACGGTAGGGAGTACGGAAAGACAAATTATTTTTTTATCCTGTTTGAATTGAGCAATGGTTAACAAATATGATGTTCAACATCTAAAAGTTAATTTTGCAAGTCAAGAAAGTCTCAGTTTGTCATAAAACTGTTGAAGTATAAGACACTCGCATGGGTGACGTCTCTCTGAAGCTTCGATGTCTGTCAGTAAAGTTTCTGACACGAGCAACGGATCTCGCTCATTCTTTCGCTTCTCGGCTGGATAAAACACATCAGGTAATGTGTAACGTGTGGAACATAGCTAAGCTAGCTAGTTAGCGAGCAAGCCGAGCATTAAGCAAGGTGATGTATATTGTGGGAGACGAAAGATGTAGTTCACTGAGTGAACTACAAGTGGTACTGCGACAAACCTATGACAAACTGTCACTTTCTTCACTTGCAAAATTATCTTTTAAATTGATGAACATCATATGACAAGAGTCATAATTCCCACGGCCACCACGGCTTTGTCCCTTCAACATAATTTTAGGGGCATTTTCCGAAAGACTGATGCTGTCAGGAGTCTCACTGTTATATGCATAAATTCCACTGGGCATCAGAATACATGAAAGCGTTCACAACGTAATTGAACGCACACACAATGCACTGACATCCTTCACTGAACTTCTAAAAGTAATATCCACAGTCAATAACACATTTCCTACAAGGACAGAGACCAAACTGCATTAAGACTGGGTTAAGAGGCTGGATCATACACTCAGCCCACAAGGTTACAAGTTTGCCTGAAACATAATAAATACATTCAGATATGAATCATTGTCAGTTAAAACTTGAAATTAAAGTCTTGAAAAACCAAGGTCTACTACTACTACTACTACTACTAAGGACTGCTGCTCCCCCTTGATCCAGCATAGATGGGATTTATACATTGTTTAGTACCAGGGGTTGAATTGGGATTTATTATGTGGTTTCAGGGTTGCTAGCTACCAAAGATCGGAGGCAACCTGCCACTAACTATCTTGCCTTAAAGTTGTAGTATAATTAAGTAAAAGCGAAGCATTGTTTAAACCTGTTTTTTTCCCTACCTTGCCACCCACCTCTCACTCTCTGTCGTCTGTGCTGTCTGACTGACAAGTGGACTGAGGTAGCTTCTTCTTCTTCTTTTTTTCCAATTTATAGCGGGTGGAAACTAGTGTTAAGGTGCATTACCACCACCTAGACTGAGGTCGCTGATCTGCTAGGGAGCTTTTAAAGGTCCAGTGTGTAACGTGTTTAGTTATTCATTATCAAAATCTGTGTTGCCCATTCACAAACTTGTCCTTTTTCATGAATATTTACCTTCACCATCAATTCCAAGTATTCCTTTTGGCTTGAAATTTTACATTTGCATTCGCATGAACTGGGGTAGACGCTCCATATTCATTCGCCATCTTGAAATACGTTATCCAGTAAGGGACATACAAGACATACTGCTCCGCCTTTCGCTTTTTCGCTGTCACATGATAAATCTACAGGTGCTGCCAATGCTGCTAATGGGTATCGTAGCTTCCCGGCCCCAGCAAGTTTGAAGAAGGAAACGTGGAGGACCACACGTATTCAAAATCCAAATTTCAGGAACAGGAGTCTTCTTCTTCGCCCAGAAAAAGAAAAAGGATATTCAAAAGAGAAAGAGAGACCGGCTTTGAAGTGAAGGCTACCGTAGCTGTAATACGCACTTTGAACTGCGTGGTGCGAGAGAATTGATTGCAATATATGATGTCAACGCTAGATGGGAGAAATTCTCAATTCTGATGTTCGCAAGTTCACATCAACTAATTTATGACTGTTCTCTACAGATATGAAGAAAACAGTCATTGTTTGAATTATTAAGACAGAGAAAAATGTAAACATATATACATTGTTAAAGATGTGCTGAGTTAAGCGTCACCTGATGACATAGAAGAGCATAGGCCTATGTGCCCGGGACAGCCCTGGCCCAATTTAACCCCCCGGTTTCTACACATCAACACACAAATAATGCAAGTAAAATGCAAGCCGTTACTCAGCCTGTGGAGATAGCCGTATTGATTGAAATAGTAGCGTATCTGTTCGTAGTAGCATATTATGTGTGTCAGATATCCTGCTATTGTTTTTATTCTGCTATTAATTCTTGTTTATTTGCACATTGAGAACTGCTCTTATTTTTACTTTCTTTATTTGATATTGTCTTTTTAATTTTTATTTTATTACATTTATATAGCGCTTTATCATAGACACTCAAAGCGCTTTTAGGGGGACTGCTCTCTAACACCACTAATGTGTAGCACCCACCTGGGTGATGCACGGCAGCCATAAAACGCCTTACGACGCCAGACGCCAGAACACTCACCACAGTGCATCACAATTGTGTTGTATTGTTGTCTTTCACAGCAGTATAAATTACAATACAGTTTCTTATGTCTTATGTCTATGATGGACAACAAAATCCAGCAGAAACGCCTCCTGTATAGAAATGCATGGATTTATTACACTATGCTACATTATCTGGAAAAATAATTTTCTGTTCACTCTCTATTATGTAATAGCAAAATGTAAAAAACAGTTAAAACATATAACCTACTGTATAGCGCATGCCAGATATTTCCTAAGTTCAAAGTCCTCTCTGAACATTTTGCAGAGTGGCTCAAATTTCTCATTTGTGTTGAATATCTGCTCTGAAAATGCCTTCATCAGACAGTTTCTGTCATTTCTACCAATCAACACATTGAAAAAAATTTTGTCTTTGTGGAAGACAAATGGGGCACATGTCATCAACTAAGTACACAATGGCATATATTGGTTAAAATATTCAACATAGCCTTGCATTCTTTAATTGTGACACATTTATGCAATCACAGGAGTGTCCCCACACTCACTTACTTAACTCTGTCAGTGTACCAATGCATGACTGAGAGTTCAGCCAACACTCAAATCTTATTCCAAGATAGTTATAGTTACTGTATATAAAATAAAGGTAACACACTGTCATCCTTCTTCTATGAGCACACGTAGAGTCCACTAATGGACTTTATAAGCTTGCCAAATCACTCCTGTGAAGTAATGTGTGCATAATTATATGTTCATGTAATGCTTTTGCCATTCAGGACAGACTCACCAATACTTCATAATTCAATAATTGCTATGGTATTCAGGCATAAGTTACAAGGTGTAACGTGTGTGCGTGCGTGCGTGTGTGTGTGTGTTTTTTTCTCTCTTTCACACAGGAGTTGCTCTGTAATGGACTGTATGGCTAAACATGATGCTTCACTCTTTGCTGTGACACTAACAAGACACAAAGTTTTGACCTTAAGCACCAACTGCAGTAGGAGGGCGAAGGCCAGGCAATGCAAACTGGTCCTGACTGGCCTTACACACTGATAAAAGCAGGCCAACAACAAAACCACCAACCATGGCTATTTTTCTGTGGCATTCACAGGAAGGCCAGTGGTCGCCACACTGCCTATGACAATCATGGAAATAAAGGATCGGGAGGGTGAAGGAGAACCTGTGGTACTCCGAGGTCACAAGTGAAAGAACGAGAAAGTGACTCTCTTCTTATTGATGCTAGTGTACCTGGAACACAGGTGGACAGAGGTGAAAACCGTTGCAGAAGCGGTGGAACAAGGAGTGGGAGCCCAGATCTATAGTCCTAAAAGCAGCCTGCCTATTCCCATGCAGACACCATTGCCTACAACATCTACCTGGTACACATCACGTGCTGCCACAATAAGACCAGGGCAGGAAAGGAGAGCATTGCATCAGGGAACATGGCCACACTTGATCGCAGGTAAGTATCTCATTTGTTGTATTACTTTGTCAGTTGCTGGAAGACGGTGGAAACTGCTCTACAGTATGTTATAACATCCATATCTGCAACAAGTACTGAGGTTAGAAGGTTATTTGGCTTATCCTGATTGGCTGAACAAGTACGTAAATATTTAGAGCCCTGCCCTGCCAGAGTAAATGGACAAGCCTATAGACCCTGTTGTGGTCATTTAATTTATCCATTTTTCTTATTGAACAGGTATTATAATCACTTTTACCAAACAGTATTGAGTAACACTGTGTGACTAATAAAGAGTACTATGGTGTACTGTGATAGAAGCCTGAAGAAGAAAATGTCTGGAATGAAGTGTGAAGTTTACTTGGTTTTTTCTTTGGACAGCACATAAACAGTTTTTAAATGAGAGAAATCGGGATTGAGAACTCTGAGGAATCATTTCAAAGGCTACTCAGGTAAAAATAACACTGTCAGGCACAGTTACTAGCAAAGAACTAGACACTCAGTGCAATAATTCCAAAGTCAACATGCTACGTCTCAGTCCTCAGGAATTTTTCATGAGCCACCACTTATCTTGTCATATCAGATTTCTTCCACCAGCTTTTTTGGAGAGAAGAGAAAAGACACCTTTAGGGCAAATTATTCTCTTTTAATCATATCACTCTGTATGGCCTGAGGAGTAATTTCCATGCCTTTTGAGTCACTGAAGCATGGGCCACTAATGCACACACACCCACAAAAAAAAGAAGAAAGCACACAATCATGCAAACAAACATCGACATATACAGTATGTATTGGAACAGCAGCAGTTAGGTGTCTTTTTTTATCTGAAAGCAAGAAATAAGACTCCGCAGGAAAATAAAAAATACAAGAAGAAATCAAGGAACAAAGTGGTGTCTAGAGTTTCCATCACAAGTGAAATCCCAGATTTTCTCACTCACTGTTCATGGAACAAAATCGAACAACTTTATTCTGGAGTACAGTCAGTGCAAAAGGGAGCCGTAAAATATAAATTATACCACATAACCCTATACCTCCCAAATGAGCCATTTGGTTACAACTATACTTCTGTTCGTTACACAAGTCCAGCGTCTCTATAGCGTCGACATGAGTTATATTCTAACCCTGCTGAAGAACGTATGGATTACAAGTGAAATGTAATTTCCCTTCCGATCGGACAGTTGCCACCCAGTGACACTGAAGTGTTTATTTTACACAGTTGCCGGTAATTAGTTCTGGACAGAATCAATTAAGGCCACCTCCAAATTACAGCTGAAAATGTAAGAATCATGAGCGTGTCTAGTAGGAAGAAAGAAAAATGCAGGAGAGGGTGTATTTCTAATCCCTGAGTTGTGCAAAATGTGTTCTATCATTTCTCACTTTAAACAAATAAAGACAGAGGGAGTGTGTGGCTTCTGCACACACAGGGTGTGTTCATTTACTAAGACCAAAGTTTTCCTGATTCCTTCCTTATGGAATATGATAGTGTTTGGATTCGCATGTGAAATGAAGCCCGTAGAAGAAGAAAAAAGACATACAAAATGTAACACGTGTAAGTACAAGTATCACTTTACAGTTTAAACACAGCTTGTAGCACTGAGCCTGATTTAAATCTCATTAACTTGCCATTTCCAAGAGTGTTCTATATTCACACTACAGAGACAATACTATCGTTTAGCAGATTTTAAACTGTTAGAGATACAAGAGGTACAAGACTAAACACATCTTAAATGCTAATGTGGTAACAGCTGTTAACCCTATTCAGACTTATTCTGCTATTTATTTCTCTTTTTTTCACAGGAACACAGACCAAATTTCATAATATATTCAGAGGAAACTGGAGAGTTTTCATGAGTGTAACTGTGTGAAGATTTAGTTTCTTACTTTGTGTGCTGAGGTATAAAAAATATAATTATGTCTACTATATGTATATTGTTTTAAATCAAGTATGTCTCATGCTGTGCTCTTTATTAAATTAGGACTCCTGCCATCCAATTTGTTTGAACATTTCACAGTGTCTCTGTTTAGTCGCTAAAGCCTGCAGCTTCGGTTACAGAGATTTTAATTTCAAGCCACCACTAGGTATATGACCCCACTCCCCCTTTCAAAATATTACCTTTTCTGTCACTGCCAAGACACACTATCAGTCACTCGTGAGATTATTGGGGCTGAGGACAGATGGAGAGGAGCAGAGCCGTATGGGTGCAGCAGTGACCCACTCCTGGATAAAGAATAACACTACAAGAATGTTGCTTTGATGTTGTTGAGGCTGAATATCTATAACTGTTAGCATGAGTGAAAGTACATATTTCCCTTCATCTAGAATAAATGTTTGTTTTTTTCTGCCTGCTCTGCCCTTACACACATTTCCTTTCACCCGTGCATCGCTGGGATTAAGCTCTTAACATTAGAGCGCAGCCTCTTCATGACTAAAATTGTACAGAAAAAGCGTCTGAACATAAAGGTCAAGTAGTGATTATCTCCCTCAATTAATCACATAAAATATGGAAATAAGCAAGTACACAAATGAAAAGAACAGAGAGCAGCGAAATATATAAATGTACCAGATGGCATATCAATAGATCCTTAATACAAATAGCACCCATTATTTTCAAATAAAGAGGCAAGGAGTGAGAAAGTAAGAAAAGCAGGGGAAATGGAGAGGATGGAGTAGAGGGAGAAGAGGAGGAAAGAGTTCTCGATGTGAGCAGTAATCAGAGGAAGCCAGCAGGGGGGACAGGGAGGGTTGGAGGGGTCAGAGCGGAGCACCACTAAGCAGCCTTTCTCTTCATTAGCAGCCTCTCTAAGGGGGGCGTCACAGGCCTACCTGTCCAGCAGATTATTGAACCGACTAACCAGTGGCTCCCACCCCACACACACACACTCTCACACACTCTCCCCTCTCTGATTCCCACAGACCCAGAGGAATCACGACCTAGCTGCAGCCTCGCTGACAACTTTAACTTTTTCTTTAACCTCACGTAGCAGCGCTAAAGGATGAATCCACTCAGTGCATAACGAGGACATTTACCTCGACAGTTTCACCATTATTTTATGTGGACTTTTGCTGTCCAACCTTTTCTGTTGTTGCCTTTTTTTTAAGTTCCTGTATTTTCCTGCAGCAACACACCAGCTAGTATTCTCTGCCAATAACTTTGAGAATGTAATAAGTGTATAATTATCTGACACACAAGAGAGAGAGAGAGAGAGAAACAGAAACACACACATAAAAAGAAATACCGTCATTTTAGCTTTAAGAAAATTTGAATTGTACAGATCCCGGACTGGTCTGGCAGGGAGAAAGCAGCATGGAGATAAAAGTAATGAAATGACACTCCAGGAATGTAAATTGCCATTCTTCAGTGTAGTAGCAGCACCAGCTCAGGCTCATGAAACATCCCTGACACACACTCAGACCAGGCCAAAATACTGGGCTACGCATTAATCTCACACACATCTCACTGATGAAAGTGTGAAGGTACTTTTGTGGTGCTTTTAAGTGGAGCCATTCATCTCAATCTCTCTTTTTCTCTCGTTTCTCTTTTTCTACCCCTCTCCCTCCGTCTTCCCTGTCTCCTAAAGCATTCAGATATGTCCACGCAGAAATGTCTTACACTGACATGAAATGCCTCTGTGTACTTCTGTTTGTGTTTCACTGTCGCAGGTTGGCCAAGAGTTGACTGGGTATTCCTTTAGAGGTACTGTAGCACACAAACAGGCAATGAAACAAGTGTATGTAGCAACAACAACAAAAAGAAGTCAGATTACAGTGTTGTTCAGCTCCAATAAACAGCATCGTAAAAAAGCAACAATATAATGACCTAAAGCTTTTGTTTGAATTGACATCTAATACAGACACTCTAAAAAGACTTCCACAAACAGACCAAATATTAACTGAAACAAAACAGCGAATATTTCAAGAAATCAATGAAACGTTGCAGAAATATAGCATGCACTACAAGAAGGAATTCTGCAGAAAGGTGAAGCAGGATTTTCAGCAGAGGGATTTTAGGACTGAAAAATAACTTGAGAAATGTTGCTGCCAGCTATGAAATGAAGCCTGATCACATTTATTGAAGTAAACACACATAACGTGGGCTTATGTTTAGTAACCCCGTTTATATGTGTTTGCTATCTAAGGACATATTGCACTAAATTGCATTGAGTTGTAGCATTCAGTGGTTTGCATGCGTTTGTAAATGTTAAGGCCCAAATCTACAGGTAGCATAAAGTGTCTTACGACATAAATCAAATGTAAACAAATAAACAAAATGTTTGCACTGTATCTGGAGTTAAATATTTGCCCCTAAGGTACACGTAAAGGTTTTTAATTAATATACGGGGAGCAGAGAACACTTTCGAGGCGTGACGAAAACAAACTATATTAAGTGACTGAAGTAATAATTCGTTGATTTAGCCTACTTGGGAAGTCACAGATTGTAGGTTTTATTTCTGATTATGGCTTTAATATGCTCCCAAATGCTAATGATTACTATTGATTTTGTAAAACAAAGAAGGAGAGGAGAGGAAAGAAAAAGATCAAAACTAGCAGAATAAATTGTTTTTCTTCTAAATGCAGGCAAATACGCAAGTGAGTCATATAAATCAGAAAGGGTGGGACATAAAGTTACTCATTTAGACTTGGTTAACTTTGCATCTGCTCTGATGAGTTCAGATGACGGACCAGCACTGAAGTTGTACGGAAAAAAAAAACACCAGTTCCATAATGTATTATTGTGGTATGTTTCATCTTAATAACTTAAGTAAGCACAAGCTGAAAAATCATATTTACCATTGCTGCATGTTGTATCTGACAGACCCCGGGGCTCCTGGCACTTTTCAAAGTTGGCGTCCTCAAAAAAGTCTGATTTCGCCCTCAAGTGGGGAACTTTCTCCTCTTCAATACTGCACGCTGTCCGAGGTGGTTCACCGTCGGTGTTGCTTTCACAAACGTATCTTTGCCGTTTATCACAGTTTTTAGTATACAACGCGGGAAAAATGTCAATCTTTTTTTGTTTTTTTTTTGTTTTTTTTATCCCGAAGAGAGAATCAGTGTGTCCGGGCGTCTTCACTGAGAAAAACGCGCGGCAGGACGTTTGGAAACGCGTCGGTCTCACGGAGAGGAACGCACGACCACGACACTCTGTCCCCTCTTCTTTTCCCAAACCGTAAACTGAAGAAGTCGAGGAAACAGAAGGGATAGCTGACAAGCAGAAGCTGTGTTGTAACGGCTTGTCCTACCTTGAGAAAAACGCTTTAAAAAAAACGCCTTCCTACACTCCCCCGATGATTTCCTTCTGCAGAGTCAGCGCAGTGCGCCGAGGAGAGCTGCGGACAGTCCGGGCTGGAGAGAAGGTGGCTGTGAATTCAGTGTTTCACACGCCGTGTATGACTGTAACCCGAGTGATTGTGGGTCGAGAGAGTTTCTGTGCCCGATGAGCTGATTTACGATGTTGTTTCAGGAGAAAGAGTCGCATCTTTGTGCGACAAAAAAAGTGCCAAAACCCTCAATAAATCGGCAAAGAGAGGCGCATTTACAGCACGAGGATTATTTTCTCTCTGATGCTTATAGTTCAGATGTATTGTAGTCACAATTTAATCTGTATTTTAAACAGTATCACCTGTAAGCAAATCTATCAAATGCAGCCAAACAGGAAATGAATAATACCAAAATAAATACAAATGTTTTTATTTTATTTCTTGCCATCTTTTAAACAGTGTGTTAACTTTTGCGGGGTACAACAAGCTGCATTTCATTAAAGCAAACTTTCACTTTTTTTTTCACTTTCTCTGCCCTGCGGGTACAGCGCACGCCTCATGCGCTTGCACACACGCACACGTGTTTTAGGCAGCTGGAAATACTGCAGGGATGTGACACTGATGATTTCCTAAGTTGTGTCCCTCAACATCCCACAGAAGTGGGCGCGCTCATTAAAGTTTCATTGTGCACTTGTTTTTATGAGGATTTGCTCAACATTTGACTGAGACATCTCAAGAGTGAAGAGTTAAAGGAGCGAGGGGTGTGTGTGTGTGTGTGTGTGTGTGTGTGTGTGTGTGTGTGTGTGTGTGTGTGTGTGTGTGTGTGTGTGTGTGTGTGTGTGTGTGTGTGTGTGTGTGTGTGTGTTTAAGGATAGAGTCGAGCAGAAAGAGAGACATACAGTACAGCGGTCCTCCGAGTGGCTGCCTGCCTCATGCAGCCTGGCTCCTCCACTGGGGTGAGAGGCAGCAGAATCCCAGTCAAGCGTCTGGAAGCCCCACTTGCATGTTTGGTCAAGGGGTAAATAATAGATCAGGGATTAGGCTTGTGTAGAATTATTTCCAGGGTAACAAGCTACTGAGGTCCCAGGATATGCATATTCATTCCTTGGCCAAGGCCGTGGGAGAGCGAGGACCATATGCCATGTTTGTCAGAAGGCTTACATCGCTAATTAAACGAGATATTACATACTTATATGAGCAACAAAACAAAAAGCCTTTAAAGGACTGTCCAGGAAAAAAAAAAAGTTTTGTTTGTACTTCCAATGCTTTGATGCTGCTTTACTTTGACTCAGGAAGTGTTTTCTATACAGCAGTGTTGATTAACCTTATGACGCAGGTGGCTGTGGATTAGTAATATGACATAAACTGCACATTAAAGAAAAACATGACCCTTTTTTCTTTGCTGTTAGCATGTTGCCAAACTATCAGATGAAAAATCTCTGTTGCAACAAACACAAGAAGTGCGATAGCATAGTTATGATAGTGGGTGTGTGGATAGCCATATAGGGCATACTGTTTTGTCAGCTTCAAACTATTTCATTAGGTTATAATTGTTGGAACAATTGTGCTTCTGTATAGCGTTGCTGAGTGGGCTGCATGAGCAGGGACAAACATCCCATTATCTTAATGTGGTGAAGCAAAAAGTTCATTTAGAATTGTAATGTTCTGAAGCCCAGGTACAGGGTAGTATGTGTAAGGGACAACATTATATTTACTCTAGTTTGCAACAGCAATCACATGTAAAAAGAAATGTATTTTAAGCAAATAAGTGAGTGAGTGAGTGAGTGAGTGAGTGAGTGAGTGAGTGAGTGAGTGAGTGAGTGAGTGTATAACTGCAAATTGTTCATACAAAAGGTATCTACAAAGTGTTTACTGACAAAAGTATTTTATTTGTTTTCCCTACAGTATCCACTCTTCCAAAACAATATCTGCTCATAGCAACTGATGCACGATTTATGTTTTTTATGGTTATATTTAGGTCATTTCTTAAGTTACATTTGGTTATGGAAAAATGGGGGTCTTAATTAAACAAAAGTCAACACAAAGTTAAAGCATGAGACACGTTTACTGTGTTAACATTTAACCGCAACCACGATCTTAACTAAACCTTTAACAAAATTGCCAGACATATGTCCACAGCGCTGTGAAGTAGATCTGGCCACACCACAGATACATTCTGGTATAGGAGAAAAAAACACGCTCCGGGTTGTTTGCATTTCTTTAAACCAATCACACCCAATCGCGCTAAATTCTGGACACAGCGACGGTGGCTCTGCAAAATAGTCTTGGGAAGGAACATGTTTGGTGGAACATTTGCAGCCTACAAAAGAAAACGCTACATAAAATATTAAAGGAAGTAATCAGTTCACACAATACAGTAATGTGAGCTATTTAAATTTGCTGGTTACATGGTTAAACGCTACCTTCTGGTTCTACACAGGATGTAGGGGCCTATTTGGTAACCCCATACATGCAGTGACCCATACAACCCTGTACATGTACATCTGTGATGGTGTGACATGCTGACATGCATTTTACTTTAGACATCAGAGTTACACCTATTGTACATATAAATGTTAGTTTTGGATTATGGCACAACAAAACTCATAACTAGGTATTGGTTAATTTAACACAATAAAACTAATCATTGCTTTCAACTTTTAAATGAAATGGAGCATGGCACTATGTACTAGAGCCAGTAATTGAGTGATATTTGCTTACTGTATATATATATATCCATGTCATTGTATGTGTCAGCCAATAAATAAGTAACAAGAAATTGCATTACAAAAATGCCAAAGATACGGTTGAGGTAATTTACATCAATACCTCAGGATGCATTTCATCCACTTCATCAGTCAGTCATCTTGCTGCTGAGATAACAGCATTTTACTCTATTTTCTTCTGTTTTATGCACATTTGCTCTGACCAATGCCAAAACTTGGGTGGCCACACAGCATTACTGTGCCTGAACACATCCTGCATAGACACTGATCACATAGCGTGTCCACCAGAGAGCAATGACAGGTTGGTTTTTCAACTATAAAATATCACATACAGTACATATTGTGGTGCCAAGTCTTTAAAAATCAAACAAAGCATAAACAAGCAAAAATGTTGGTGATAATATCGGTAGCCTCAAAAAATATACAGTATCAGACAAACTCTACTGTGTACCAGCCTGGCATTCAAGTGGCCATTAAATATATACTGTACAAGTAAAGGCAGCTTGATAGAGAAGGAGAGTACATGTTTATTTGTCCCTGTGACAGGATCCCACTGTTCACTAATTATCCAGCGGGACCACTGATAATGAGCTATTGAACCTGCTACTGAAGTGTTCCACCTCCTGGGAAGGCCATCAGCTGCTGCACTGCACTCGCAGATCCATCAAATGCACAGAGGTCCTCCTGTTCATTAAGTTCCAGTCACTACCAAAGCATAGACAGGTCCAGAAAGGTCAGTTTAACCATCCCGAGGGCCGTTGAGACTTCTCAAAGAACTGGCTCATAAGTTGTCTTCGCAAGTCAGGAGGCAGTGTTTTTTTATTACTACTACCAGTGATGGGACATTTCTGATGCCACATAGATGTCACACTTATGGTAACTAACTATGTTTTTTTTTCTCTTAGATAAGTTTATTTGCCTTAAAAGGCTTCATAAAATCTGTATAACATACAAAAAGATTTTTTTACCCTGGAATTGGATAAGTAAAAAACTTAAACAGCAAAACAGCGGTTATGATCATTTAGGTATCAAATATTTGATAATAAAAAAGGAAAACATTTCATCAACAACTGTAAAGTAAAACTGTATTACAGATACAGTTCTATGTCTCTATTTCTTACTTTGATCTCTCCAAACGGATAGAGAAGGAAGCACAGGTGTTGGAAATAAGACCAATACTTTTCTCATCTAAAAGCTGTTTTCCGACTGGACAACATTTACTCAGGGCGATCAATGTCCCATGTCCTTGGTCTCCTCTCTCATACACAAGGGAAATATGAACTTAAATACAACCTCACCACCTTAATTTACCCTTTCACCAAGCAAAGGACAAGCTCTCTAGTATAGAAGCCCAAGGGAAATAGCCTGACTCCTTGTTCCCACACATCCTGAGGGGGCTGACCGGGGTTGGGATGGCACACTAGATGGGTTAGCCGTGAGTGAGGGTGGCCCTGAGATTCATGGCACTGTGGCTACACACACACACACACACACACACACACACACACACACACATGCACATGTACGCTGCTGCTACTGCCTCTAAGAGGTGGGTCTTGTGTGGATCAATTCCTCCTTTATGAGGGCTCTCGTCTGTTGAGGATAGGACCAGAAGGTCATCAGATGGGAGTCAAACAGAGGTCCATACGCCATCTCACTGGGGCAGGGGTTAGGACATGAACAAGGGGGCTTGTGCACACAGCATGTTGGGGGGCTTATGCAAGGTCAGCGACATCACATGCATACAGGAATGTACATGATTGCAGACAGTGTAAGGTTTGTCATAACTGGGAAGGTTTGAGCTAGAATTGTCTGATTTAGGTGCACAGATATTGTACAGTATGTCTTAAGGCTGAAAAGAGGGAAGAGAAGTGGTAATCAATGGATTCTCTGTCCTGGGGTTTTGTAAGGCAGTCCAAGGTCTCACAGGATTCAGCATGAGGATGGCTCATGCTTGAGGTCAAGAGTGGCTGATATTTCTCCCACGGACTCCAGCGAGTGATATAATATCCCTCCTCGGGGCATCGCTTGAATATAAATGTGTACAAACAAGTTTCAAAATTGAACATTCATTTATTAAGCAATTCGAAAGATTTGTCATGGCCAATTTCAATTGCAAAGGACACCCAGTGTGATAATAGCTTATTATTATCTAATCTTATTCAACAAGAAAACATTAGACATTCAACAAATAGAGTCATCAGCCGCGCTACAAAGTGGCTGTGTTCAAAGACTTATTTAAACTCTCACATGTTGGAGCCTGTCTCATTTCAATGCAGGGGGGGTGATGTTCTACTAAACACTGTGCAGGTTTGATATCCCAACTGGCATTTGTACAATCAATGTTCCTTTAAAGCTGGGGACTTGTGACTCTTTAGTGTCTATTGTCATCTCCCGCAGTTCTCAGGTTCTTTCCTCCCTCAGCATCAAAGCTAGGCCACATTAATGCAGACAATATCCCCACTTACCTGAGGCGGCAGGCGGAGACTGCTTTCACAATTCTCCATGGAGTGTCATGTTTTTCCCCGGGATGTGCCTCTCTTCCTTCCTCTGTCAGCATCGGCACAGCAGGGCTTGTCATTTGGTTCTTGAATTTTTCATGCAGGTGGATTTGCATGATCACAGTTCTGTGTCACTTCTTCCCCTGGTAGATTAGATGCTGCCTAGCACTTGAACTTCCCTGTGACTCCGTTGAGGCAGAACAGAAGTGAGACAAGCATGGTTATTGGGATTGTCAATGCAAGAGCTGTCTTGTTCTAAGGGGTGGCTCTTCACATTTTAACAGTTGGGCAATTAGACACGAGAGGCCCACAAAGACGACTTCAAACAAGGGTCGGTTTACATTTGCTACCGTATTGTTTACATGTGCAGCTATATGTCTGAGTCAGTTGTAGTCTGTGGCATTTAGTAAAGAAGTTAAACCATGCTGTGAAATTTTAGTGACAGCATATGTCATTTGGTTGGGTAGGGCACATAATATCAGCAACAAAACCTTCTGTTTAATCCAGCTGTTACGTACATATTACACATATCTAGTGTTATAAGTATATGAAGTACAAATTCAATCAAACGAGTTTAATTATATGGGCATCTAATATCTAGCCAAACCTTCTATCCAGATCATAAAACTCATTAAATGAAAATATCCTTTAAGATAAAATATCCTTTGAGCTATGATTCAGGTCAACAGATATCCATTTTAGAGATCGCATTTATACTATGAGTATGAATCTTGGGTGAGTCTCTTTTCAGTCGCAAACCCACAATTCCCATGACTGCTAGGAAACAAGCTAAGGATCGGGTGTTCAATTAAAGATTCTTTCTTCACTTTCCTTTACAGAGACTGGTTCTATACGGAACGTTAATTAAATGTGCTATCAAAATAACATTTAACAGTGTGCTTTTAAAGAACGTTGAGCCAAATGACAATACTGCTGCAACATACTTCATATCTTAATCCATTATAATAATTTACATATTATTTATGTAAGGGAAATGTGTTTTGAGTGTTTGATCTTAATGATACTTATCTACAGTGTGCATCATTTTCCCAAGTATAATCTGGCCCCAAGAAGCAGGTTTAATGGACAAATACACAAAATAAATTAGAAGATAGACTAAAAATCACTATCACATATGCAGTTTTTTTTTTCAAATTGATTAAACGATAAACTGATTTTAACCTGTTTCATACATCCAATAAAAGCATTTAGATAAAAGAAGTGAAATAAAATAATGACAGAGGTTGAGGTGAGTGTGGAAATGCAGGAAGCGCGTCATTGATGATATCAAAGAGTGCTTGGCAGAGATCTGCCTTTTATGTGCCTAAAATGCTCAAAGATCTGGATTAATCTGTCATTAGTGGCAGACAACAAACACTTTAAAGAGGGAGATACAGTTTGCTTCAGACATAGAAAAAAGCTGCAGCAGGCACTGTTAAACATGGTGGATCATGCCTGTGTGGAACATGTAAGCAACTGGAAATGTCTTGGGCCAAATTATATGCATTTGAAGATGAAAGAGGGGATAGTTAAAAAAAAAAGATCCCTTTGAGTTACCAACTTCCTTAGAGGGAATTGTGTTAATGTGACTTCCTATTGACTGTATTTTGCCATATTATCTGCCTGTTAATATAATTTAATTTAAGTGAATTTAATTTAAGTGAATGACCTTTGACCTGAAGATGAAGGTGCAACTGCAGGGACCACACTCAAAACCCTGTTGCAGATGTATGATGGTCATTTCTCATGACAAGGAGATAGATAGATAGAGAAAAAAAAAAAAAAAAAAAAAAAAAAAAAAGAGAGAGGCTTGTTCACAAATACCATGTGTCAGTTTGTACGTCTGAACAAGAAACAGTGGGCAGGCAGATGTTGCACATTATGTACCAGTCTACTGCCTCTAAAATTGTTCCGCAAATGAGGATCTTAATGAGAGGCAGTGTTCGTGGGTCAAGGAACAGCCTAATCATGCTAAGTCAATTGCATCTTTTCTCTTTCTGCGTGTGTGTGTGTGTGTGTGTGTGTGTGTGTGTGTGTGTGTGTGTGTGTGTGTGTGTGTGTGTGTGTGTGTGTGTGTGTGTGTGTGAGGCAGAGAGCAGATGAACCAACATTTGTCTGACTGAAGAGGAGTGCCAGTCATCATATTTCTTCATTTTCCTCTCTCACCCTGTGCTCCAAATCTGGCTGGACACTTAAGTACATTAGCCACACAATATGGAGTTGTTTTGTCTCACCAGCAAAACAGATGTCAAACACGCGTCTTTGTTCATTTTCCCTTGCTTGCATCTAGTACTCAATGCTTCCACTGAGGATTCAGAGATACAAAATGTATTGTGCATACTGTCTTTGACCTTACAATAGATCATTAAAACATATAAAACCAGGCAAATATCAACAGTGGTGAGCTATAAGTGTGTCTATTAAATGAAAAGCAACATTTTAAACATTACTGCCATATAAAGATCAATATCATATCTTAATGTTATTTCTCTTTGCTGTCTTTCGTGTGGCTGTTGAATTTGATATAACAGCAGGGATTTACAGCCTTGTTAAACAGCACTTACAGACACAGATCATTCTATGTAGTTTGTGAGGTGTGGTGTGGTGTGTGTGTGTGTGTGTGTGTGTGTGTGTGTGTGTGTGTGTGTGTGTGTGTGTGTGTGTGTGTGTGTGTGTGTGTGTGTGTAATAGCAAAAAAGCTACACAACACCTCACCCGTAACTTTGACACATTGTGATATTTCTCTAACTGAATTTTTTGTGACATTTTATTATTCCACCTTTGATTTTCAATTACACTACTGTTATTTTTAAGGCTCTGTATACAAAATGTTCAATGTATAAAATATGGACATGACATATGTACGTCTTCTTCTTCTTCTTCTTGAAAGTATGTACTCGTCAAAGCCCATAAGACTGCTTTAACATTTTAAAGGCATATATTTCATTTCTGTGATATAAATGTTTTATCAATTGTTTTGACATTGTATTACTCCTAAAGATACAAGTGCATTTTTTAATAAAAATCAGATTTTATGACAAACAATAAATAATAACTTCAAAGTATATTTTAGACGTGTGTACAGAATAATAAAAACTCACATTATTAACAAATTTAATTGATTATTTTGTAACACTGACTTTTTTTTAATGTAGATCCAGTATTTTGAATATGCCCTAATAATTACGTTTGGAGGGGACTTGATATCCAAAGGCTTTTTTTCCCCAGAAAGCATCATGATTTGTCATAGCAGAAAAAGCATCCACAGTATTAGATGATTAAGAATTCTTTCACATATATAGTTTTTATTTATTTATTTTTTTTATAATTTAGAGCTTATCGATTTGACCCATGGTGGTTCGGCCTTGATCTTAATCTTGGTCTTGGTCAGCTAAAATGTGCTTCTGATGAGAGTCCAGTGGGAGGCATGGCTGATTGAAGAAGTCACCACCAGGGCGATTTTATGTCAAGTTCTCTGGAGCCTGTAAAAATCATATCAAATCAAATCATGATTATCTGTCACATTCACAACAACCATACACAGCGCTATGTGCAGTGGAATTTGTTTGTGCCTAACTCCAGAAAGCAACTAACAAACAGTAAAGAAGGGAAGGGAAGAAAATAGAATAAGATACTATAGAATAAAATAACCAAATTAAATAAAATATGTTACAAAAGAAAGAAACAATGAAACAATATATCAGTATGTTTCAGAAAATTAAAATGAAACAGTGAAACAATGAATTGAAAAAATATAATCAGTGCTTATAACATATTATTTATATAGGCCTTTTCTATGCAATGAATAGCAACAGTGGGTGCTGTTCTTCGAATTTAATCACTGGAGTGGTGTTTAATTAGCCTACATCAAACCATGCATGCACACATTTTAGATTATTTGTTTATGCTTTCTGTTGTGATAAAGAAACACACATTATAGCCCAATTATAAGCCAACTGTAGGCTTACCGATTACATATCTAATCAAATATTGTATTAACCTCTATGGTTAGATTTTTGGTCAATGTTTTTTTTTATCTAAAGGGTCCGCATATAAGATTGTATTGTAGGCCTATATTTTAAGTGTGTCCCTATAGTAAAAACCATAGACTACAGTCTATGGTAAAAACTTTGGATTTGTGAAAAGTGTTAAAGTTTGAACTAAAGTGTAACTATTTTCCTTAACAAGCCTATACAAAATTGAATTATGTTGAGGACCACTTAAAACAACCATAATGATTCCTAATGGTACGCGGATTCACCTTTGGAAACCAGTGCATTCGGGTTCGTATCACTCCTGCCGTCCGTCAACTCTAGCCGTCGTAAGATGACGTAATTACGTGACGCGGAGGAACAGCAACGGAAAACAGCGGGCTTGTTTGAAAGCAGGAAAGCGTTTCGGTAGTTATTGACAACGGTGTGATTCACTGAGAAAGTTTGTTTTGGTTTTCTATAAAAGGCTACAAATGGTACGTTTAATTGATAATTAAACTCTGGCGTTAAAGCATGTGGTGACGTTGTTCTGACGTATCTCGGAAGACTGTCAACAGCAGACAAGAAACGGAAAATATGAATGTTTGTTAAGTGGCCAACGTTAGCTAAGATGCTAGCTACAGTAGCACTAACTAGCGTTAGGTTGTATTAGCGACGTGCTAAAGCTTCTGCTACAGTGTTGATATCTGCTTGGTTTGGAAGTTACCGAAACGGGTAAGAGACAAACTGTGTACATTTTTTCTAAAGCGCGTCCTGTGAGCTTGATTGTCTCATCCTGCGAGTCTAAAGACCTTTCTTCTACGGTCTATGCTAAAGACATGTAACGTTAACGTAACTTACTGACTAGCTAGCTAACGTCAGATGAACAGTACAAATCCCCACTCGATATTGTATTCAAAAAGATAAACTCGTTTCCAAATGAACAGTGTCATCGATGATTAAATACAAAGGGCTAATTACATGCTGACAACTGTATAAACTTGTTATCCACTGCTACAGGTTTTTATAGTGTCCAAACTGACCTAAGTTGTTATTTTGTTTCCTTTTCAGTCCAAAAATGTCCTCCAAAGACGACACTCGCGTCCTGGTTTTGGAAGAGCAAGTAAAGAGTTTATCAGATGAGTTAATGCAATGCCAGGTGTGTATGAACTTGTGTTCAAAAGAGATGTGCACACACTGCTGGATTGTGGTATCTGCTATCTAAAGAATGTATTATACTATAGTAAACACACATTTTTAATGCTTCCTAATAGCACGATAACATGAATTTGCTCTCAAATAGTGACATTTATTGAGTGAACTAATGACAGCAAGTTCAATCAGCAAATTTCCAGTCGTGTGTTTGTTTATTGGGCTCTCCATTAGTTGTTGTCATGGGTCCAAAATATTAAAATAAAATACATGCTATAATATTCATTAATGTTTTCACTTACAGTTCATACAGTAAACAGTAAATTAACTACACTACCATTTCACCAACCCCTACATATACATTACAAATATATGGCATCCTGTTCTAGTGAGATATGGCTCTATAAATTACGGTTTTCTTCATAGCAGCGTCTTTGCTTGTGGTAGCGTAATGTGATCCCTCCTCACCTTGTTTGATGACTGAGTTGACAATTGTTCACTCAATTGTGTGAATGCTATTTTCTCATTTGTCTATAATTATTACTTGAACTGTTATTTTCACATATTTGAATTTTCCGTGAGCCTAATGAAGCAATGAGTAAAATGTATTGCTCTTACCAGTGTAACATTTTTGTCTGACTACATGTACATCTTACAGTTGCCATTGCCAGAACCTCTTGTTTCACAGTACCCATTAAATATCACACCATTTCTCAACTTACTTACCAATATATTTATTTTTTGAACAGATAAAATCATAATGTGTCATTGTGTAACATAATTAAAAAGTATTTCTGGGGAGATAAGTTAATAGTCATGTCTGCTGGAAAGTACATTTGTCAGCAATTTCTGTTTCACCTCCATACATTTTAACTCATAAGGCATGAACTAATGGTTATGGTTTTGGAGGTTTAGGACTAGCAGTTTAAATTGAAAAGCATGTCTACTATCAGGGAGTTAATTATTATTTAAAGATTTGTTGATTTTATTAAATTGCATAAGGCATAATTTAATTGTTTAGTTGTCACTACTGATTAGCTGCAAAAGTCTGTAAATGACCTGACCACACTTTCAGCAAAGACAGTAAATAATGTGCAGCAAATATCTGCTTCCAGAGTACCCCCTCCATTTTTCTATTTATTTAAATAAATACAAACACATAGACACAGAAATTGCTCGTGAGCAGATTTGAGAACCTTTCATCTTCACTTTGTAAGTCAGTTATTGAGGGAGGGTGTCCTTGCATACTCACCACCAGGTGGTGCTTAATAACATGAGTAAACTTAACCCAGCATTTGTCACTGTGCATATTCACATTACCTTGCTTTACAGGTAGGTAGACAGCTGTAGGGTTCAGCAGATGATGTGTTACATTTTAGTTTTTATTAGACTATAGATGTCACCTGAAACGTGCCAGGAACATTTGTTGTCTTGCTGTTTGGCTATAACCACATGTGTGCCTGTTGTCTGTGTATAAAGTTGTATAAACCTTTTCGGAGTTTATTCAGAAAAAGAAGTTTGACACATTTAGACACAAGGCATCTTTACAAACTTGTATAGTGAGTGATGCAAAATGCATGCATGCACCTACATCTACGTAATTCAATAAACCAAAAAACGTAATTCATTTGCAATTCACTATACTGAGTATGAATAATTGATAGCTTAAAATGCTCTAGACCCAATAAAACCCCCCACCTATTACAGTCTCATGTACTGTATATTTTGAGCCCTTTTTATTTTATAATTAGAATTTATTCAACAATTTGGTACTAACCATTTATATGATTTTCTTGTTTAAGGTTTTCTAAGGTGTTTCTAGTGTTGGGGAAAGTAAAGGAATTTGTATTATTAGGGGTGTTCGCTCATCTAAAAACCCAGGAAAAAAAGCACAACTAATTGCTGTGCATCACTTATTTAATAATAGCACTGACTAGGCCTTTGTCCTACAAACATTATGACTAACAAATAAGAGCACCTTTACACTGTAAACATGTAACATCCATGTTAAAATGTTTGTTTCAGTTGTAAAGCACTATACTCCTACAAGTTTAGCACTGATACTTTGTTCACTTCAGCCGGTTCCTGCTGCCCTACATTGGACATTGAAGCCATCCTTGGTGGTCTTGTCTAGAGTAGAACATCAGGGATTCTGTCTGAATTCTGTCTGAGGTTCCTATCTAATAGGAACCTTTAGTTGTGCAGTGTACCATTTAAATAGTGGCATTTGAATATGACTGATGTCTTAAGTCTCTGGCAAGATGTACTCCAGGACAGCCATTAACTACAAAGAGTCTCATCTGTCGGCCAGCAAATGTTCCTCCTAGATCATGCTAATTCTATTAATATGTGGCTGAATTCCAGTGGCTTTCTTTGGTATGTTCAGCCCATGGTGTTTTAGTGGCTAGATTCAAAATGAATAATTCAGCCATCATCAAACACACATTCAATGCATCTTTAAGTACACATATGGCAGAGGAGAGATCTTGATGAAAGTCCTGACTGAACACTTGTCTGTGGAACGGCTAATAGCAGCCAAAGGCCAGGCAGAGGGAGACCACCTATTTCAAGTCAACCATGCTCCTTAATTTCATCGTTAGCTGCATTGCAGGGCTGATTTGCTGAGATCTCTATCCTCCTTTCCCCTGCTCCCACTCTGTACACACACACACACACACACACACACACACACACACACACACACACACACACACACACACACACACACACACACACACACACACACACACACAAATAAATACAGAGACATAGACATAGATCTACAGTCCTTCCACTTATGTGTTCAGCTCATGGTCTTATCAAGGTCTGCTTCTGCCATTTTAGTAAATAATTGATTAGACACTATTTAAAAGGGGGTTAAAATTCATGTACTAATTGGAGACCAGTAGATTCCAGTGGGAGGGATGACTTTTATCTTATGATGATGTGAACATAATTTATCAGATAATTTTATATTAAGTCGATTTGGTATAATTCTGTCTTTTAATGTCAGAAAATGTAGTTTTTAGATGTCCCTCATTAAATGTAATGTAGCTTCAAAATGTTAGAAAAACCAGAGAGACAATTTGAATTGGAAATGTGTCAGGGGCTGGCTGGGTTTTTCTACTTGAAGATGACTCTCTCTGTCATCAGTTTTGAGTTTCTTTGGGGCTAGTTACTTTGGAGCTGTAGTGGAAAACATATCTGGAGCGCAATTGATTAATAAAGCAAATGCAAGCTCGACTGCTGTGTTTTGATTTGGATCCCAGCTCTCCCCAGTCATAAATAGTGCATAATGACAAGTGTCAATGCTGGCTCCCCTTAAGTCGAAGGTCACATCTCTGCGATTCCTGTTCAGAGAGGCTCGTGATTAGGGAAGGCAGGCCAGATCAAAAACTATTTTGTACAAGATATTTAAATTATTGATTGACTACCCCTTCTGTCGTATACTAATGTCATTGAGCATCCTATTTATTTTTTTGTTTTTCAGTCCGAAAAGTGCTGTGACTTTACTTGTAGCCTAAAAGCTATTTATCTTAATTAAGAATAACAGCTGTTGACTCGCTAAATCCTTTATTTTCACAGGCAGACAAGGAGTTTGTGTGGTCCCTATGGAAACGCCTGCAAGTGGCAAATCCAGAATTGACCCAAGCTGTCAGTTTGGTGGTTGAGCGGTGAGTAGATTAATCTTTCAAACTGCTACCTGAGAGGCTCAGTAGCTGAAAATTCCTTTATCTCACTAGTGAAGAGAAATGTGTGTGAAAGTCGTTCAAGGGGTGTTTAAGGCACCTTGGCCATTCTTCAGGGGTTACGACGGAATCGGGTGCAGATGCTGATTTAAGCCTTCTTATCCCCGGTCTAGCAGTTCAACCATGGAAACCCTTTTAATGAAAACACTCCTCTGCCGCACCCGTTCTGGACAGTTGAAACACTCCTGCCAAATACTTGTCTTTATCGGATATATTGTAAGATTGAATATGACTTCTTTTGCAGGGTGGCTAAGCTGCACTAAACACAGTGGCATGGGAACTTTCAGAAAAGAACGGCGGCACAGGCCTTTTCACAGTTGATGCACAGTTGGGAAGATTAAATATATTCCTCCTTATTAGGAGTTCCTTTTTTATATTTGACTTTAAATTATCTTTGATGCTGGTATCACTGCAGTTTGAACACTGTTTTTTTTTCCACTTACATATGTTGAATTAAATGAAAAGCTTTATTCAATACTTGGACTAGTTTTTTTAAAGATTTTTTGGTGGGCATTCTTTAGGCCTTTATTTGTATAGGACAGTTTAGACTTGAAAGGGGAGAGAGAAAGGGAAGGACATGCAGCAAAGGGCCGCAGGTCGGAGTCGAACCCACGGCCTCTGCGTCGAGGAGTAAACCTCTATATATATATATATATATATATATATGTATGTATGTATGTATGTATGTATGTTTGTATGTATATATATATATATGTGGCCGCCTGCTCTACCAGGTGCGCTAACTAGGCACCCCTTGGACTAGTTTTTACTGATTTTTTTCCTTTTGAGGATACCATAGAATGATATTTTCTGTATCATGGGTGCATATCACGTACATTTTGAGGCCTTTCAGTTGTTCGTAGACCCTTAATAGGGGTAAAACACAGTGCAGTAGCGTGCAGACACAGAGTTCCTCTGTACCTGTGCCTCTCATTCCTTCTCCACACCCTCTTCAGTTCCTTTATAGCCCCATAGTAAACCCATCAAAGTATGTTGGTCCGCTGAGACTCGTGGGGAAACATGCACCCAGAGAGTGTATGTGTATTGTATCACCTGATGCGCAGGAGGATATTGACATGGTAATTGTGTCGACTCCAGTCAAGCGCTGGTGCCTACTGGGAACCGCCATTCACCCTCCCCTCCCCTCCCTGTGTGGATCTTGTAGAGTGATTGGTTGGTTGCTCAGGACATGGTGAACATAGCCCAATATACAAGGAGATGTAGCTAAGCCAGCCTGCGTTCCAGCTCCTCCAGAGACACCAGATACTTATTTCAGTGCCTACCAGGGGAGAGGGCTGATCAGAAGAGGCAAAGAGACGAGAGAAAAGGCCTCACAGATGGGAGGTGTAGAAGGAGCAAGTGGTGAGTGGAGGGAATGGGTGGCCCCTGGTGGCCTAAAGCAGTTGAAACAAACAGGTCCCCTATTGATGCCTTGTTTTTGCCTCCCTAAAAGTTCATTATGATAAAAGAGGTGCTAGTGGGCTATAGAGAAACATTCAGAGTTTGGTGCAGCAGTAGGATAGTACAGTAGCTCACATTTTATAACTGATTTTCCCATTTTCTTCTCATCGATAATACTTCTCTTAAAGAGTAGTTTGCATAAACATATACAAAGAAAGAGAACACTAGAAGAAGGGAACACTAATTGCTGATATATAAAGATGTCTTCTCTATTTACCAAGTACAGCAGGTGCACAAAGAATTAGGAATTGATAGTAGGTAATTGATATTTTTGCAAGACTTACAAAGTGCAGGATTTAAAATTAAAGTGGGAAAGTATTATGGAACCCATGTTGAATAGTACTATCAAGGGGCGCCTGGGTAGCTCACCTGGTTGAGCATGCACCCCATGTACAGAAGTTCAGTCCTTGCCGCACCGGCTGCAGGTTCAATTCCGCCCTGCAGCCCTTTGCTGCATGTCATTCCCCCTCTCTCCCCTTTCATGTTTTCAGCTGTCCTATCACATAAAGGCCTAAAATTCCCAATAAATAATCTCTGGAAAAAAAAAACACAAAAAAAAAAAATCGTACTATCAGGGCATACTGTATGACATCCGACCAATCAAACTAACTAAAACCCTGTTTATATAGACTTCTGCAAAGTCTGCTTGTCTTTGTATCTCTAACTACTGTACATCCTCTGTGATTCAAAGTTATAAAACAATTAGAGTATTGGGGATAGGGGGATGTGTTTGTAGGCATGATGTACTTTGCATTGTCCAGTTGTTGTAACCCTTCTGCCTCAAGTCACTCAATTGTAGATGATTATGGACACACACCTATCTGTTTTTCTTCTCTCTTTCTTCTAGTGAGAAGCACAAAGCTGAGAACAAGGACAGGAAAGTGTTGGAGATCCTTCAGTCCAAAGACTACAAGATACAGGAGCTGGAACAGGTCGAGTACAGTTTGGTCTAATCTATCTTTCTCTGTTTAGCAAATGTCTGTTAGATCTCCGACACATTAATGGAGGTGGGTAATTCAACCAGGTCTGAAATATTTACTTGTCAAAGGCTACTAGTTGTATGCACTGGGATGTTTCAAAAAATCAAGTAGAAATTGCTAATCAGATTATATTCATAACCTAAATTATTATAAAAAAAATGTTTTTTAGTTTATTATAAAAAATTGTGTTGTGTGTATTTGTAAATGAACACCTTAAACTCGCTCTCTCTCTTTCTTTTGCACCACCTCTGTATAATATTTCTTGATGGTATGATGGCTGATGATGATGACATCACTAATGTAATTTACTCCAAATCATCATCCCTTCACTGAAGCATCTGTCAGTCTCCTTCATTAGTGTCCCTCATCCAGAATCGTGTTCATTACTAATGAGACTGTCTGTAATGGAATCATCAGCTTGCTTTTCTTATAACATAACTCTCCTCAGCCATTTTATCCAGTCAATACAGTAGCTATAGTACTAACTCATAGGAGCACAATAAATGTGATTACATCAAACTTTATTTCAGTGTATTATTTGGGCCTTTTAGTTTGAGGGCAATGCAATCAGCCAACATAGTGCACCGTTTTCTCACGTTTCACACAAATGCAAAAAAAAAAAAACCCAAGTACTATAGCAAAGTCCTCTTGATGTGGACTAGATAAATATTTAGTCAGTGTTTAAGTTTAAGGTTCAAGGATAGGACAGCATCAACAATGCTACAATAAACAGGCTTCTATATCGTATGAGAGAACAAACCCATTGTAGAACAATTATTTATAAGATAAGAACTTAAGATCAAGTGTTATGCTACGTTTACACGTGGCCGGCTATTTTCCTAAACGGACATTTCAACCTCTCCGTTTTCAGAAAAGTGTTCGTTTATATGTACCCGTGTATATATGCCGTCAATGCAGTCAAGAGCACGCCAAACCTGTAGGTGGCAGTGTAATGAGAAGCTCAAGCCCACGTTAGCCAATCAGAATCCCGACAATAGCAACAACAGCAACCAATCACGTCCTCTTTCTCTCTCTCAGCTGCCTAAACCTCCGTTTGTCTCAGTTTACATGCAAACGTGCAAACGAAGATTTCCAAAATCTCCACTCTGGCCGGAGTTTTTAGAACGACTCGGTTTCAGAGGAGAATTCTCCGTTTGCGTGTAAACGAAGGGCCCAAACGAAGGGAAATGTCTCCGTTTGTAAAAATAACCATGTACGTGTAAACAGGGTCTTAGGCATTCAGTAATGAATATGTTAGATATTTCTATTTTATTGCAATATTTGTACTGTAACTACTGTGTTGTAGTTGCTGTCTCTATAAGAAAGGCCTGCTGTTGCATATTATGCACAAGAAAATTTATTTTGTTGTTCTGTGAATGCCACTTTAGAAATGAAATACTTTCTTTTTGAAAATGTTATTGATCTGCAATACTGTAACTGTTATTAGTAGCTTAATGGCTGGCAGGCAATAGCCACACATTCTTAATCTTTTTTCTCACACTATACCATTTCCTCTAGTGTGTCACATTTGCGAACCAACCTTCTGCACTTATTATTATAATTGAGTTATTCATTCATTCATTACTTTTGCATGGTTCTGTTTTCTATGTGTTTGGAAAGTGTCTGTTTCTCCTCTGTAAACTGTTGGTAATGGAACTTGCGGGCTAGTTGAGAATCTCGTTAAAAGCGCTGAGCTCTGTGCTGTGTCATTTGGCCCTCTGTCATCATCTCATCCACAGTCTTGAGCCATACACACCCAAATAGTGATGAATTGGTTTCTCCTCTTTTTTATTTTTTGGAGATGTGATGGTCCACTGAGTCAACACAGGATCTTACACTGCTCTTAGTATCTCCACTCTCCAACTTTGATGATGTTTTTTCTTCTTCTCTAGTCTTGTTTTTTTTCTATCTACCTCTTTGTCTATATACTTTCCCTTGCTACTCCTTTCCATTTTTGGAACATAATTAGCTTTCATTTTTGAACTGCAATGGGAATTTTCAAATGCTAATCTTTCTGTCCTAGACCTCTTAACTTGGTGGAACCCCCCTTTTTTTCTCCTCTATCAATTGAGCACTGTTGGGGTTCAAATTGTTCTTGCCTAGCTCATTATCAACGTTTGAATTTATTTTCTGCTCTCCAGTATAAATCTCTATTAAAGCCCCTCTGTTCTTTGCACGGCGAGCTAGGAGTAGCGGGGAACGCTAAATCCACTATCTGGCTATATTTGAGCAATTTCCCTCAACATGGCAATTAATTGCATCCCAGAGCACAGTGTTATTTGAGAGGAGGCTGTACCCACAGAAGGCTGTGGATTACCAGCCAATGCCAAACCCCAGCTGATGCGGCGTTAAGACGCCAGCCTCCTCCCACTAACGCCACAAAGGCTGCCAAAAAACATATGTGAACATGTTCCAGCATCAAAAGTGGGTGGTCATTAAAATCAGTGAACAATTACTGCTGGCCTCTGGTTTGATGGACCTTGCGAATCATTAAATTGATCATCGTGGCACTTTTGCGACTCACGATAGATTTAAAAAGAGCATCAGTTCGATCTTAATAGTCGAGTGTGTGTGGTAGCTTTCTGTTTAACAAATATGGCAATTGACACAAAATTAATTGGCAACTGTATTGATAATGGATTGATCGTTTTAGGTAATTTTTCAAACAAAAATGCCCAAATATTTGGTGGTTCCTGCCTGGTAAACTGAATATCTTTGGATCTGGAATTGTTTTTAGACTTACTGTCGTCACCTTGGGCCCTTGGAAATTGCAATGGGCATTTTTTGATTGTTTTCTGATGCTTAACAGATCTAACGAATAATCAAGAAAATAATTGTTAGAATAATCTAGTGTGAAAAGTATCTTGTGAAAGTAATTATAAAATGCATCCCAATTTCTGTTGAGACAACCCTACGGGTAAAAAAAAATAATCGCAGATTTTTTTATATTTAACACTTTTTCTACCTAATATTTACATATATAGTTTGGAGTAACCAGGTTTAATGCTTGGTACTGTACATTTAAACTTGTAAACCATCCAGATCCTGTTTTTGATAATTGTTTTCTAAGACATAAATCCATAATATAACATGGGGCTCTCTTTTTCTGTCTTTTTCTCTGTCCCGCTGTCTACAACAGAAAGTGACAGGGCAGCAACAGGAGATTAACAACTTGGTACAGAGGAGGACGACAGTGGACGAGGAGAGTGCCTTAATGAAGAAGGAGCTGACAGCTCTGCGTGAGCAACTGGTCAATAACAGTCAGGAACTTAAGGTTGGTGGAACAAATTTCTGTGGCAGTCTGGCCCTCGGAGTAAAAAAAAATCTCTTTTCTGTGTGGCACTGAACACGACAAGCCCCTTGTGGCTGTAGCCACAGGCATTTGAATCATTTAGAAGAGTAAGATGGATTTCTCAGCCTTCCTGAACACAATCTCTATGTCTTTGTGTCGTCTCTCGCTTTGTACCTTCGCTCTATCTCACCATTTCTTGCTTTTAGCTTTCTTCCCTGCTACTGACAACAGAGAATACGTAACAGCTGGAAAGTGTGTGTGTGTGTGTGTGTGTGTGTGTGTGTGTGTGTGTGTGTGTGTGTGTGTGTGTGTGTGTGTGTGTGTGTGTGTGTGTGTGTGTGTGTGTGTGTGTGTGTGTGTGTGTGTGTGTGTGTGTGTGTGTGTGTGTGTGTGTGTGTGTGTGCGCGCGTGCGAGAGAAAGAGAGCGAGAGAAAGGAAAGCAGGTTGTTAACTTGCAGATAAATACTTAATGACATGCTTCAGCGGGGGAAAGTGAAAAGTGTGCATGTGATAGTGTGGCTTCTCCCTAATTATGCTTAGTTGGGACCTGGCTATGATTTATTGATAAAGGAATGGTCCTTACACAGTCTTGGTGAGGTCTCATGGCGAGAAATTGTGGGGGACAGCATCAAAGGAGACCTAGGTTGAGTCTAATGGGTCTTGCAGCAAGCACCATTCTCATTAGGAGCCTGCCATTAAAGCTGACACACTGGCCCCTGTACCTGCATGAGTCCAGCTCTTGCGGCACGGCTCGGCCCACACCAGCCAACATCTGGCCGCGTGGGCCCAGTCATACAGCACAGGTGACCTTGGCCAATCAGCGGCCCATGCAGGGGGCTCCCGCAGCAAAACCGGTCCACTGTTTACATATTCATTTCAGCCTCAACCCCATGGGTTGCTTCTCTTTTTGTTCTTCTCCATCTTTCTTTTTACTTTCATTTTTTCTCAGTTTGAATTGCTCCTTTTTAAAAATGTTCTCCTCCGTCGCCGTTGTTTATTTGGCCCTCATGACCCCCTACTCTCCTCCTTACACACACACACACACACACACACACACACACACACCTCTCTTATCCAGGAAATGAAGACGGAGTGTAGGAGGAAAGAGGAGGAGAAGCGGCAGGTGGTGCAGGCTCTAGAGGAGGAGAAAGAGGGATTAACCTCCCGCTGGGCTGCCCTGCGAGCTGACCTGGAGGAGAAAGAGAGGCAGGCCAACAGCCAACGAGACCAGGGGGATGCTGCCCAGAACAGAGTCAAGGTATGAACACGGGGACAAGTCCATTCAGACACACACAAAGTTGTACAGGAAGAGCCCCGTCCTCCAGCTTTCCCTTTCTTCTGCACACCTTGAACTCCCTGATCCCTCATACCCTTTCCTTCTCACAATGTGAATATAAAAAGATCTCTGTTGAAAAACACAAAATTTAAATATGCAGGGACTATATTCACAGGAAGGAAAAATTATGATTCAACATGAGGTAGATAGATCTTTGTTGGGGTGAAAAAATAAATGAAGCTTACCACAACGGATCTTCGTGAAGTCAATTGCTTGTGTGGATGCAAGAGTATGTAATTGTTGTGAGGTCATTTATTTTTCCCAAATACAAGCAGGTAGTTTTCAGAATCTGTCTATTGCTCCGGTCATTGGTATCAATCAATACTTCCCATCTCTGTGGGCATTTAAAATACAGTGATTAGATAGTGACAGCAGTGTTGCTTTTTAGACATTTACCAATCAAATCCCAGTCACCGTCCTGGGGAGCTTTCATTTCAACCTGCCACCTTTTGCCATCCACTTACAGAAATCAGCTGCCTGCCAACAATGCTAGAGTCTCAGGACATAGGAGCAGCAGAAGAACCTCACATTACATTCATGTTATGAAACATATTCCTACGCTAGTCAAATGGAGTCCGACAGAAAGGCTTAAATAAGTCAGAGCTGCATAGTAATTACACTTGGACAGGATAGAGCCAAGTAACTAGTCTATGCACATCTATCACAGCCTAAGACATTCCACCTGTTCCTCATTTTTTGTATCATACATTGATTTAAGAGATGGAGATAGAGAACATGGGGTGTGCGTTGGATACATCATGCCAATTTGTTTTACATAGCAAAGATTTGTCCATGAATTTATAATTTAATCCAGTGCATGCATAGATAAGGTATACCTACAGACTGGGGGAACAGAATAAAAAAACACAATGTGGTAGCCCTAAAGCTAACACAAATTTAGCGATCCTCCATATTACCGTATGTTCACTTATTTAAACACGTAAGTACCTTATTGACAGGGATGTTCAATTCAACCTCATATTTTAACCACAAGGCTGCTAGAACAGTTTGATCTGAGCAATAACCTGGTAGGCT
The DNA here is from genome assembly GCF_010015445.1 of Perca fluviatilis. Taxonomy (NCBI): domain Eukaryota; kingdom Metazoa; phylum Chordata; class Actinopteri; order Perciformes; family Percidae; genus Perca; species Perca fluviatilis. Next base: position 30,767,015 of record NC_053112.1, read on the forward strand.
GGATCCTCAACTTTTTAACAAACAGGATGCAAAGAGTGAGAGTGAATGGCAATCTTTCTGAAAAAGTCTGTTCATCAACAGGCTCCCCACAAGGATGCGTACTCTCACCTCTACTTTTCATCCTGTACACAAATATGTGCCAGAGCAGGTGGGAAAACAGGACTATAATTAAATACGCAGATGACTCAGTAATTGTCAGCCTGCTCCAAGACAGTGAAATAGGTCACGGTCCAGTCGTCAGTGACTTTGTTGAATGGTGTGAGGCGTCTCACCTTCAACTAAATGTAGTTAAAACAAATGACATGCTCATTGATTTTAGGAAAACAAAATCCAAACACAAAAAATTACATCAATCAATGGTCAAACTGTTGAATGTGTCGATTCGTATAAATACCTGGGGATGATAATAGACTCCAAACTCACATTTGGAACTAACTGTGAAGTGGTATGTAAAAAAGGGCATCAGCGCCTGTTTTGTTTGAGGAAGCTGAGTAAATTCCATGTTGATTCAATTCAATTCAGTTTTATTTATAGTATCAAATCATAACACGAGTTATCTCGAGACACTTTACAGATAGAGTAGGTCTAGACCACACTCTATAATTTACAAAGCCCCAACAATTCCAACAATTACAGTAATTCCCTCAAGAGCAAGCAGTGCGACAGTGGCGAGGAAATATGGATAAATCCATCATGACCCTTGTTTATCACGCTTTTATTGAATCAGTTTTATCATTTGCGCTAGCAGCCTGGTTTGGGAACCTCACTTTGAAAAATAAAAACTCACTCAACCAAATAGTAAAGTGGTCTAGCAGCCTAACGTGGAGACCCTGTACACAAAACAGGTACAGCGCATAACTAGTTCAATTTGAAACGACAATTCTCATTCACTGCACACAGAGTTCCAGCTTCTACCCTCTGGGTGTAGGTTTATGATCCCCAGGTGTAAAACAAAAAGACACAAAAACAGTTTTGTTCCTGCAGCCATTACATTGAGGAATAAGTTATAGCTATATTTTGCAAGTGTTTACTCTTGTTTTTTTTTTATGTATGTACTCTTTTACTCCTTTGCTTTTATATGTGTGTATGAGGAGTCTACTGCAAACAAAATCTTTTACTGTTTTAAATCTTTTTACTCGTATCTTACATACGATCTTTATGTAGGCCTATGTATTATCTTATTGTGGACCAATAAGAACTTTTTTGATGATGTGTGATAATGTGATGATGTGTGACTCTACTGCAAACAAAATTTACCTTCGGGTATAAATAAAGTAACTTGAACTTGAACTTGATGGGCATCGTTTGGATTTTAACGATTCTGATACCAATTCCGATTCTTCCTTTCGATTCCGGTTCTTATCGATTCTTGATTCCGATTCTTTGAGGGGTGGAGTTGAAACGGGTCACATGCTTATTTGACAAATAAGAGGAAAGTTTTATTTTGATTCAATGGTGGTTTGCAGTTTTCCAGGGCTTTTTCAATGTAAAATAAAGCCACGTTAGAGCACCGCTTACTGTGCTCCATGGCTGCAACACAACAAGTGCCTGGCCGCTTCGGAAACCAAAACTTGCGCATGTTAAATTTGGAACCCATGATCAGATTTGAAACTAAATCCGACAAAAGATTCCAAACGATTCCAATAAAGAAACGATTCCAATGGAATCGTAATTTTTGAAACGATTCCAAGTAAGAATCGGTTCTCGATGCCCAACCCTACTTATTGACAGTACACATTTTGTTTAAAATAAAAGACATACAATTTTTATCAAAAACTAAGCATTTTGTTTTTGTGCAGGGTAATCATTTCGTCCTCCCATGTATAGACACCAAACCAACATGATTGCTGTTGATATACTTTACGCGGCATCCTTTCATGTCCTTTCTTGTAATTCCCCAAGTCTAATTAATTTTGCATATGGTTAATACTGGCTCAGTGAAACACTGTTTAATTACATATAATCTGTCAAGGTTTGGGGACCTTTGTGTGTTTGATGCCGTGCAACCTGCCCTGCTCTAATGGTTTCTTCTTATTAAGAAAAAGCTATCACTAACACCTTGTCTACACCTGCTGCACAGCGAAAGCAGCAAAGTAGCAGCAGCTGCAGTCCTACACCTCCACTGGACCTGTTCAGCCACAGTGCTGCTGTGCAGTGCTTACAGCCCAATGCACAGTCAATGTAGTTGCATGTGTAAATTGGAAGTGAATATATTTGGAGCCTAAAACAATGCTTTAGGTTGCTGTTTCAAGCTTAAAGTGTGACAGAAATATGAGCTGTTACTTGGCCAGTGTAGACAGGTTTGTGTATTAAAACAGAATTAATTAAACAACCAGTATAAGATAGGGTAGAACATTTAAACTTTGTTTAAACTGTGAAATGAAACCAGTGATCTGATTCCAGTGCAACCTCACTAGTCTCTGCTGCATTTACATGGACTAGTACTCAATCCACTGCACACACATAGTGCTCTATGTTCCTGAAATAGAACTATTGTTACTCTTCTACACCAGGAGTTGGAGGAGGAGCTACACAATGCTTGGCAGGAGTTGTCCAGCTTGCAGAGCCACAGTAGCAGTCTAACAGCTCAGCTTTCTTCCAAAGAGAGGGAGGTGGCAGCAAAAGAGGGGCAACTCAATCAACTTCGGTGAGCCCTTCCAGCTTAAGCATCGTCCAATACACTTCGGTGTCTGTTTTCTTGTGACAACCACACCTGAATTGGTTATATTTATGGGTAATGTAATTAGTTAAAGGAAGCATGCTTCTGTCCTGTGTAGACATATATACATTACTTCACATGTTACTTTGTGGAGCGGTTAGTATATTGCTCTTTATGCTGTGAGGCTTGGGGGTGACAGATTTCTTCCACTCTAGCTCACCTAAAGCCACTTGATAAGCCCTGCATAGTGGATGTGCTTTAAAAGAAGGAGAAAAGGGAAACAGGGAAGGCTTTGACTAAGCTTTAGTCGATATGATAAAAACTGTGAGAACCGTAGGAGCCTTAGTGGTAATCTCAACCTTTTTTAACTACTTTTCTGTTTTAATGCCAGAGGCACTCTGACATGTCAGTCACCCTAGGACTTAGATACCATTCTTTAGGTTTTAGCTAGGTGAATAAATATATCCTTTTAAGTTAATTGAGCATTTTCTCGTCATTCCATGCGACACAAAATGAAGTTCAGAAATAGACTTTGATGCGGACATTGCTATGTTCAGTGTAATTTAGGCATGGTTGACTAAAGAAAGATCTGATAAAATTATCATTATCCTTGGTTCATCATAATATTGCAATTTATTTTTCAGTGTTGTGATTATTTGTGTAAGTGAATTACACCTTTTACTTTGTTTACATTGAATTACATTTTACTTTAACAGTCGCAGTGCATGTACAGGTATGTATGAATTTGTATAATGTGTGTGTGTGTGTGTGTGTGTGTGTGTGTGTGTGTGTGTGTGTGTGTGTGTGTGTGTGTGTGTGTGTGTTTTTGTGTGTGTGTGTGTGTGTGTGTGTGTGTGTGTGTGTGTGTGTGTGTGTGTGTGTGTGTAGTTGTGAGTTTGCAGAGGTGCAGACCCTGTACAGACAGAGTACAGGGCATGCAGCAGAGCAGAGCCTTCTCATCAAGCAACTGGAAGGCCTCAACCTAGACACTCAGAAAGTCCTGAGGAACCAAGAAGAGGCACATACTGCTGACACCACCTCCTATCAGAGGGTACACACATGCACCCACACATGCCAAACCAACTCAAGCTCATCATTATTATAACCACTCAGGCCTCACTCAGGCTGGTGATTTATTTCCAAGCTAGCTGTAACCTACAATTATTTGACTAGTGCCAGAAAAGAAGGACTTTTCTCACCGTATCCTGTTACTGTAAATGTGTTCTCAACCTACCACCCCTCTGCCTGATGACTGTACCACTGTACCATACACATCACTATACAGGGAGACATTAAGTGTGAGTCATAAAACATGAAGTTTAAGGAATATGTTTGGTCTCACTTCATATTATTTTATTCTTTTTGTTGTCTTTTTATCCTTTCATTTTCCTTTTTGTCCTTACTTAAATGATCTTATGTATTTCCCATTACTATAGAAATAAGATAACATTCCCATATGAACATATGTCAATCTTCATGTCACCCAATCTCATGAGTGATTTTCTTATCTTTCTCCATTTTCTCATCTCTGGTTGACATGACCCATTCCCTCTTCAGCTCCCCTCCTGCCCTGCATTTTTCAACCTTTTGTGTCTTATATGTGTTTGTTGACAGCTGTACAAGGAGTTGAGTCAGTGCTACCAGGTCCTCGTGTCTAGTGAGGCCAACCTCCGTCAGAGTCACCAGAAGCTCAGCAGCTTGCTGGCTCAAAAAGACGAACACATCCTGCAGCTCCAGGCCCAGCTACAACAGCAGCAGCAGGAACAGAAACAACTGCAGCAGCAGCAGCAGCAGCAGCAGCAGCAACAACAACAGCAACAACAGGCTCAGCACACACCCCTTTACCCCTCACCAAACAGACAAACCAACTTTAAGGTAAAGACCCTGCTTATTCTTCACCATCTCCTGACAGAGCCCTCTCTTTTTAGAGTTTATATCAAGTGCATCAGCACTCCAGGCTAAAAATGGTTTTCTATGATGCCTTCTCTGTTGCAGAAGTTGTTGAACTTATATGTACATTTATGTGTGGGAATGGACAATAAAATATGTAGGCTTATGATTCCTTGCATAATGCATCTATGCGTTTTCTTACCTAAGAAACATATTATATTATTATACTTCTTTCAATCACCTGTCTGGAGCTAGTGTCTAATTGTCCTAACATACAGAGACAGCAATGTGTAGGTGGATTAGTTGGCACAGTTATGACTGACAAGCCCAAGCATGGCCTGTGGTGGTGGTCTTTAACTGAGAATCACTCTCTTAATATCGCTCTAGTTCACCCTTGATCTATCCATCTCTCTTAGCACTAGCATCTTTCATGTCAGCTATCTGATCTTCTCCAACTCTGTCCTAGGTACACATGCACTCTCTGACTTACTTACTTTATCTATCTTATTTCTATCCTTCCACCCAAGTACCTGGAAGTCCTTTTAACGCACTCCTCTCAGATAGATAAGAGGTGGAGAGATGTGATTTTAATTGGGGCCCAGTTATGTTCTTGAAGATGATGTTAGAGTTACAGTTCTACATCTGTCAGTCAGCAGGGGTTTGGCTTTAACTCACTACCTTTGAACTGTCACCCTAAGGCAATAGAGGCCCTAGTATAAAGTCAATGCTGCAGCCATGTTTTAAGGGGGCTTAAACAACTCCTAATGCTATGGTGGTGTTTCTGGGACCACACAGTGTCAAACACTAGAATAGTAACAGGTACTGACTGTAGCTATATATTGTACTCTTCAGCCACACAACCTCATTCCATCAACATTGTAGGGCAATGCACTTGTTATAATGAGTTTCTCAGTCTGTTCCGCGGTATGACTTTCACTTCAGTTTAAAAGTCTTATTGCAGATCAAATCACGCTGGAGCTGATAATATTTTTGCAGCAGTAATTTCTGTGCCTCCACAGACTGTAATTGTTTAATTTGATTGGTTGATATTTTCTGACAGTGCTGCCCCCAGACTGGAAGTTAAAAGATATCAGCTCAAATGTTAAGTGAGTTAGAATCGCCCTGTCTCACTTAACCCTGTTAATTTAACCAGCGGTGAAATGTAAATGGATCATTTAGTCAGTAATTAAATACTAGTACCTGCCATATTACCAATAAAAAAAAAAATAAAAAAAAGGGTGTGTGGGTTTTTTTTTTTTTTTTTTTTTTTTTTTTTTTTTTTTTTTTTGTGTTTTTTTGTGTTTTTTTTTTTTTTTGTTTTTTTTTTTTTTTTTTTGTTTTTGTTTGTTTGTGTGTGTGTGTGTGGGGGGGGGGGGGGGGGGGGGGGGGGGTTGCATGTGTGCATACATGCATGTATGATCACTATGTATGTAAGTGTGCATATACATAATATGTGTGTTTATTTTATCACACTAAACATTAACTCAACCTCGTGTCTCTTCCTCACCCAGGTCAGAATGAAAAAACTCATCACAGATTTCCAGGGCTGCGATTTAATTATAAAAATACCACGGCTATAACCAATGCTAAGAATGAATATGAACTTTTGTTTACTGAACATATGTAGCTGCTGTCTGGCTGATTTGTTTTTTTAACTTTCTTACCCACTGACATCAAAGTGAACAGATCAGGTATCCCAAGGTATAGCACTCAGTCAGGAGGGCTTTCTGTTTCCCACTCTGTAATTTCACTGACAGGTTGTGCGTATGTGTGTTCGCGTGTGTCTGCGTAGGGGTGTGTTTGACTAAAGGTGTGTGTATCCGAGCACATAATCGCAAATTCTGTAACAACTTCCTCTCGAACACCTGTTAAATTCTAATGCTCTGGTTGTTAAGGCAGATTTGATTTTAATTTTAAATGTTTCAGTGGAAGTTACCATTGGAGCTGATCAAAGTGCTGATCGCAACGGGAGCACAGGGGGGAGATGCAGCGCTCATTTGAATATGGACCAGTGCGACGGCTTTGAACACCCCTCCCGCAGTGGTTTTGGGGGGGGGAGAAGAAATAAAGGAGGAGGGTGGGTGAGAGTAATAACACCCATTGTGTGTTATACTTCCATGCTGTGCACCAAGATTGACTGTCTGTTCTCGTCTGTCTTATGTCAAGTTAACTATTTGCAGGAAGCTTAAAGTGATGGTTCGGAGTAATTCACCCTAGGGTCCTTTGCACCATGACCTCGAGCCAAACACCCCCCCCAGGAAGCTTTTTTCACCTGGGTCTTACATTGGAAGAGTTAGCTAGAGTAGCGTTATCAGCTGAATAGCTTAGCCGACTGGACTCACGCTTGTATTTGAATTACCCCATATTGACGAGAATGATAAACAAACGTCTACAAGTAGTACATATAGGTTATGCTCTCATAAAGGATGGATTGGAAAGTTTGTAAGTACACCAGAAGTTTATATAAAAATAACTTGCTCGCCCGCTGGCTTCTGCTTTCTGCTGTTGTTGTTGTTGCTGCAAGACGAAGGCTTAGGTCGCTCTACAAATTACAACAACCAAAAGAGATGCAACAAAAATATTTATTAATTTAACTTTTTTTTTAAGTAAGTGCTGTAGTATAACTAGCAGGAGACAAGTAATAATTGAGGTAAGTTTGGAGACATTACCTTATTTAATCATTGAATTAATAAGTATTTTTGTTGTATCTCTTTCGGTGTAGTAATTTGTAGACGGCCCTAAGCACTCGTCTAACGGTAGCAGCAGCAGCAACAGAGAGCTGAAGACAGCGCGCCGTTCGTAAACTTTGGTGTACTTACAAACTTTCCAATCCATCGTTTTATGAGAGCATAACCTATTTGTACTACTTCGTTGACGCTATTCGGTATCATTTCGGCATATGGGGGGGTAACTTACAAGATACAAACGTGGGTCCGTTAGCCCCTGCGCTAAGCTATTCAGCTGATAACGCTACTCTAACTAACTCTCCCAATGTTCGACCCAGGTGAAAAAAGCTTCCGGGGGGATTGTATTAAGGCTTAAACATAAACAATGTCTAGAGTAACCAAGCAGTTCTGCCTTGCTGGCAGTTAATATGGGTCATGCTATGTTTTTGGATACTGTTACGTCCTATATCAATTAACCTGCAAGGTCAGCACCAGGTTAGAAAATTTTCTTTTCTTTTTTTTTTTACTACTGTTTCAGCTCCACATACAACACAGCATTCTTGTACATTGGTCTTAACTAACGATCATTTTAATTGTCAATTAATCTGTTGATTGTTTTTACGATTTATCATTTAGTTTAAAAAAGGCCAGAAAAATATATTGGAAAAATGCCCATTTTCCAGAGCAAAAAATAGTTTGAAGTAATTTAAAATAAAGAAAAGCCGAAAATCTTCTCACAGGAAAAGCTGGAACCAGAGAGTGTTTTGGTTTTTTTGCTTCATAAATAACTTAATTTATCCATCATCAAAATGGTTGTTGGTTAGACAACAAATCGACTAATTGTTTCAGCACCACTTGCCCTGTAGTTTCAGAAGTGTTCTGTATTGTGTATGGTGTACTGAAAACAGTGCGATATCTCGATCATGTCAGACTGGAAATGGCCTCATGCCCTGATCTTCTAGCTGGAGGGCCTGGACGATCTTCAGGCACCTGGGTGACCCCCACGCACAATGAGATGCAGTCTGAACAAACTGCCAGGTTGCGAAGGTTTGAGATGCCAGGTTGGGTGGTCACCATCACAATCTAGAGACGAGGAAGAGAGTCCTCATTAGTGAAGAAAAAAATAGCTAGAGCAAACATTTAATCATTTGCAACTCCCTATCCCTATCTCCCTCCCTTTATCTCCCTAACTGCATCATTGTATTTATAGTAGTCTATTGTTTGGCTATTGTCAGAGCTGTGCGGTGATTAAAGACCAACATTAAAATCCATAGCAGACCTCAGGCTTTCTGGAACCTTCACCACAGTAAATGAGTGGTAAGTTGCTAATTGTGTGGGCAGTCATTCAAAGCACTGGTTATTCTCTCATCAGCACTGAAAAGGGAAAATTAGGAATGGTTATTCACTCCAGAAAAGTTTTATATGAATATAAGAGAAAGAAAGATAGGTAAAATAGGCCTTTTTCACAGAAACCTGTTGACATGTGTTAGAAAAGCACAAGTGTAAATAATAAAAATGGATTATGGCTGAATTCCATTTAGCAGCTTCAGTTTCAGGGTCCTGGTACTGTGCATACTAGTTAACTATCACACTGGGACCCTTTAATAGAACAGAGCCACTATTAATGGTATTAGTAACACCTGTGCTATTCCTACTATGATAAGCCAAAATCTCTTCTGTGAAAAAGGCCTGTTTTCACACTAATAAAAACTCTAATTCTCATAGATATGACCTCTCATTATGACCAAGCCACCCCACTGACTACAACTTAAAGAAGTTATCGTGCACCTGCACCTACATTCATATTTCTCTCATATTTTGTTTTAGCATGCTATACATAAAATGTTAACACGCTAGTCACAAGTTTTATAGACTGAACCTTAAGCATGGAAGCAATATTTCCCAAGGTGACCAGTCTTTTTTTATATATATATATAAATTAAAAGAAGCCCACATGGTGCATCTCCCATGTTTTTTTTAACATCTGCTTCTGGCTTGTTATTTATGTTAGCCAATCTAAGCACTTTAAGATGTATAATTAAAGTGCTAGTTACACACACACATGCACATAAATACACCCACCATTTTGCGGGGTCACATTTGGCTTAGGTGATGCGTTTCTTTTGATCATCATCATCATTAATAGCAACCATCGAGTGAAAACGATGAAACCATAATGCTGTATAGAAACATGGACATTTATTTTTCAACCAAGAGCTTGGCAAACAGAATGGAGTCAGTCAGAGGGTTCTTTTGTGTATTTTTATGTACACAGTAATGTACAGAAAGAATAAGGATGGGGGTACTTTTTGTCCTCTCTGCTGCTGTTCAGTAAAATGTGATGGAAAGTCGTATAGGTTTGAATTGTCGTTCACGTGGGTCTTGTTTTGACTCTGGCTGCTCTTCAGTTTTGCACTCCTTTAGCTTAACTGGCAGGACCTCCCTAGGAGTATGTTAAAATTGTAGTGCAACCTGCTGCTTTTATACATTTACATATTCCTTTTCTCTTTCTCTGGACACATGAGTAATCCTTTCCATATGAAAACATTGTGTAAAGTTTATAAATTCAAATAATTAAGAATAATTAAAGTCTGATAAGCGTTTGACTTATTATGACTTATAAAGCTATTTTTGCCACTCATCTTGTGTATGCTCAGTGTGTTATCAGTATTATCGGTGTTGTCAACATGAGTTTGGAGCTGGGCCATGTCCAGGGCCAGAGACATACTAATGACAATGGACTCCAGTGGTGTGTTTTACCAGCTCAAATGCTCTCATTAGATGAGAACCTCTGTGTAGCACAGCTCGCCTCATTAATGAAGCACAGCCATGTGCCGCTGCAGATACATGCACTCACTCGTTCAAGCACATACACTCAGGTCAAACAGACTGTGTGGGAGGACTCATGGCTGTGTACATACACACAAAAACATACACGCACCCTACATCCTACTCACTGTGTGCTGTCCTTCTACAAAGTCCCTCTTCATTACCAGTTAACTCACACGCTCATATATATATATATATATATATATATATATACACACACATATACACACACACACACACACACATTCTTTGAAGAATCACCATCTTGAATGCAAATTGCACCTGGCCTGGTGGGGGGGCACGCACCTTCTAGTTCTCACTTCTGAAGCCTATCCAATCACTTTCACAAATGCTGTTGCTCCACAGATGTGTGAGTATGTATTTGTGTATGCATGTAGTCATGAGTGTGTGCGCGTGTCTCTGTGTGTGTGTGTGTGGCGGGGGCCCCTCCTGATTATAGCTGCTCCATAATTAACAGTGATCAGATTTGTTTTGTGGCATAAATGGTGCATGTGTAGAACATTAGGCCTGGCAAGTCTCATTTCACATTCAGCTCAAGGGCTCGGCAACAGACGGGTCATGAGCTTCAGGGAGCACAATCACAAGCCTCCCTCCATATGGTCCTGCCTGCCGCATCCTCAGCAGCGAGGGCCGCGAGTGCCAGACAAGTTCCCCCAAGAACCTAATCGTGTTCAGTAATTACCAAGACTGGCTTTTCTCTTTTTTTTTTTCTCCCTCCCTCAGCCTCCCCACAATCTCTTGCTCTTTTTTCACTGCACCTGCATGCTCTCTTTCAATCTCATGCGCTCTCCCTGTCCATTGCTTTCACTAAGCTGCTTGTAATATTTTTTTCCCTTTTGCATCTTTGCACCTTTACTGTCTCACAGCTTCCCTCTTTTTTTGCTGGATGAAAACTAGGATGGGGATAAGAGAGATTTTGAGAGGAAAAAAAAGTTAATTAGTTAATTTCTAAATTGCTTTATGTGGCTGATGCGAAAAACCCAGTCCGTCCTCCTGACTGCCTGGAAATTATAAATAATTGTAACAGATGCGCCAATATGGCCGGCCTCCAATAAACGAGGCCCCAGATAATTTGACCAACCCCCTTTGACAGGCCAATTTAATAAAACATGAACAAAATCTTCCTCACTAATAATTTATCATCCCCTCTCCTCCCCTTTGGTTAAAGTTGATTACCCTGGCAGTTAACAAGGTCACGCCCAGATGCCAGGTTTCTGATAATGCAATCAGGACTCGATGGAAAAAAGGTGATGACATTCCGTGTGTTTTTTTTGCACTACCTGGCCTACCAGGAAAACACAGTTGTGAATGCCTCTGTTTGTCAAAAGGCTTTGATTTGATGTGTTCAGTAGACGTGTTGTTGATAGCAGCAGGTGAGACTGTGTTTTTTTTAGTGTTTCACACCTTTTTATTAAAGATTTAAGAAAAGAAAGGGGAGAATGTATGCAGTAAGGTGATGAAGTCAAGAGCTACACTATATGAGTGAGTGTTAACTTCAACATAAAGGACTCAGGCATCAACTAAGCGTACACAAAGTGTATATATGTACATGCCCTTTGACTATAGAGTGTATGTTTCTCTAAAACAGATCTTAAAGCCATTCTTTTTGTACACACACACATTACCATGCAGGATTGTTGCTGCTGTTTTGCAGCAGCAAAAGTGTGAAGATTGTCATTTAAGTGACATTTTAAAATCCATACTAGCACCGTTTCATTATAGGAATGTAAATGTGTCAGTGTTTGCCTTTGTGGATGTATGTGCATTACAACCTCACAGTCGGTGGGCCCTTTTCTTTATCTCTGTCCCCTTCAGTTTGTTTTGGTAGTCCCTGCCGTGTGCTGAGGTGTGCAGATGCTGCAGGTCTTCTTTTTTGGACTGCCCAGTTGGGGTGCCACAAGGCTCCATTTTGGGCCCTCTTTTGTTCAGTGTTTTTATAAATGATCTTCCAGCTATCTGTCCTGACGTTCACGTACAAATGTACGCCGATGACGCAGTGATATATGTCCATGCAAAATCAGGTCAAAAAGCAGGAGCTGTGCTCCAGGGAGCGATGGAAAAAATCTCAGATTGGATGGTACAATCATGCTTGACATTAAATTTTAGTAAAACAGTCAGCATGTTCTTTTCAATAAGGAATACGTTTCACTCTGCGCCGGAAATTGTGGTAAAAGGAATAAGGATTCACGAAGTTGAGTTGGTCAAGTATTTAGGCGTAGTGTTGGATAGGACACTATTGTTTAAAAAGCATATTTCAAAATTGATAAAAACTGTTAAATTTAACTGATCACAGTTTAGATATATTTGTCCTCAAATAAGCACAGATGCTGCTAAGCTTTATATGCATGCGATGATGTTTTCTCATCTAACTTACTGCATCCCAAATTGGTCTCTATCAACCATTTCTGCGTTACAGCCGCTTCAAAGCTTGTACAAACGGGCACTTAAAATTTTAGATAAAAAACCTTTTTCATACCACTACTGTAACATTGTGAAGAAATATAAATTATTAACGTTTGAAAATTCAGTTTAATATGCAAAATTCTTCATAATTTGGCCCCACAGCCCCTGAGAAAGTTTGTGAAACCTTGTGAAGAGACAGGACTTAGAACTACGTGAGCCTCCTCCAGAGGAGATTGTTATCTCAACTTTAGGTCCTCTACCTTTGGACAGAATTGCTTTTCTGTGAAAGCTACAGGGATGTGGAATTTGTTGCCAGTTGTTGTTCGAGACAGTGCTACTTTGCAACAGTTTAAAATTAATCTCAAGAAGTGGTTGAAAGAAGGTCAGATTTGTGATCATTAACACAAAACTGGTAAACTAGGGTACTGTTAAAATTTTAGGTAGGCACTAATAAAATTTAAAAAAAATATTAAAAAAACTGTAATAATTGTAAATTTTGAAATTGCATGTCTGTTGAGGTGATCCTTTTGTAGGTGCTGTATCTGTATTGTATCTGTATTTTATATTGTGAATGAACTTAGTAGGAATGCTCATTATCCACTGTATAAACCTGCTGTCACTTTGCCTCTGCCCAGGGACTACAGATGAAAATTAGCTTGTAGCTATCTCTGGTCTGTGCAACACATTTGTTGTGCAATGTCCCTGTCAAATAAATAAATAAATAAAAATAAATAAATAATAGACACTGATAAATAGACGGGCCATGATAGCACACACCACAATGCTGGAGGTGGTGGACAGCTGTACAACTGCCGCATGACACATCTGGTTATTGATTTTGGCATATGAAATTGTCATCTGCACAACCAGTATACATGGTTAGTTTATTGAACAACTTGAACCTCTGTCAGTTTGTGATTTTTTTTATATTTCCCTGAATTAATTTTGTCAACTTTATTAACTCAACGGTAGAAATGTGGCAGAAATTATGACATTGTATTGTTGTCCATTGAAATAACTGTTAATGCACAAACTGATATGTCCACCTCTCCTATAGATTCCTCCCTGTATACTGTAATTTGTAACCGTAAGAGGAACGTAGAAATTATACAAAGAAGCTTGCTTGCTTTTCAATTTCAAGGTATTGACATTTTTTGTTTTCTTCTACCGGTAGATTGCTGACATTTTTAATGTAACCTCACCTATCCTGATATCTTATGTCTGGATTGTAATCCCAATTTGTGTTTTGAATGTGTGTTTTGTCTAAACTACCAATATTTAGATTCATTCCTTTGTTTACATACTGTTTTGGTTAAGCTGGGGCTAGTATGTAATTTTAAAGTGAAATGAAAAACTAGGGGGAAAAACATTTTTTTCTAGATATCATGACATCATGGCACAGATTAGGAATCATTCATTACTAGTCCTTAGGATTCACATTTTGTTTGGTCACTTTTCTGTTATTCTCTGCACCTCTAGACCTGTCTTTCTCACTCACAACACAAACACACCTGCACTGTCTCTCTTTTCTTACAGGCAGCGGTGTCAGAGCAGGTTGATGCTGCAGCTCAGAGGTCTAGCCCTGATTCTGACTGGGCCCCCACCCGAGGCTCAGATCCCAGGCCAGAGGATAAGACCCTTCAGCACAGATCCACCAGTACCGTCGGTGGACAGCGGGTAGGTTAGCACACACTACTGCCAATTATGTCAAAGACAGCACGTGGGTGAGCAGCTTACATGCCCACACTTACCCATTACCACTTTGCTCAGATAAGATCAAAGCCATAGAGAAGGGATATGAAGGAAAAGGTCTGTTGAGAATCATGTGATTTATCAGACCCTGCTTTTGCCAACCTTTGTCCTGAACTCCCCAACACACACACACACACACACACACACACACACACAGATGCCCTTCCTACTGTGACCAAGCCGGCGTGTGCTGCTGGTTTCACGCATGCCTTGGGCTCAGGCACTGGCTAATTTACCGCTTCAACAGTACATTATGAACAAGAAAGAAGCTTTTGATCTTCTCAGTATTCAGCACTCATAAGTTTGGCAGGACATGTTTCTAGATGGCTTCACTTACTCTAAAGCTGGCCTGAAGACACTTTGTTCAATTTATACAGCTGTCCTCATTATAGCTTCAATGAAGGTGCTTCTGTTCAGGCATACATGTAATATAATCATTTTGTACAAAATAAATAAACAGTATTGACATCATTGGATGTGCTTGCCTTTTCTGAAGGCTCTGTCATGTTTGCCCTAGGACTGTTGTTATGCACCTACTATTAATTATTTAGATTCTTGTGCCGATACTTTAAATTAGAGTGGGACTATAATGCATTTTTCACACAATACATTTTTGATGCCTTATTACGCTGAATAAAAACATTATCTTATCATAATCTGATTTATAAAAGTGTAAATCTGTGTGTTTAACACAGTGCATGTGTTCTATAAAAAAGAAAGAAAACAATCAACTAAGATTAGCTACAGTAGTCACCATTTTTAACCTTTTCAACACCTTTTAAAAACCTGTGATCATGAAATGCTTTTGGATGGCAAACATCTGTATTGATAGGACACTTAGCTCTCCTTCCTTTTACTACTTGGGCTCATGATCCTGCATTGGGCAATAATTCACAGATGACACAAAAAGTCCGTAAGTAAGTAAGTGAATTAACCTAATTAAATTAAATTGAATTCATGTTTAGGATAACCTTTTAGATTAAGTTTTCACTGTTCAGTTTCATTTTGAACACTTTCTACTTGTATTCCCTGAGTGATGATAACAAAGCAGTCATCTCATAAGGCTGCTACAGTAGGAGTGGTCTAACATTGTTCACTCAACCTGCCATGTGGCACTGTGGCATGTTCATCATTCAGCCAATACTAGGCTCTCCCTCTCACCACTAAGTCAAAAGAGTTGTAAAACCTAAGGTCATTGGCTTTAAGTAAGTAAACATCATCTCAACTCCATAAATGATGTTAAACTTTACTGTTAATAAATAATGTGAACATTTTAAGCAGTTGTCGCTGTTGGCTGCTTAATATCCAAATGTGATGGTGCTCCAAAGAAACCATGAACCTGCTATGCTTCATTACACTCCATTTAAACAATAATACCAGCCTGCAAGGTCAAAAGCTGATGAAATGAGCCTTCTGCTACCACCTAGGACAAAATTTGTAGCTCATTCAGTAAGTGCCCAAAGCGAAACAGGATTACTGGCTGAGGCGACAAGCAGCTCACAGTGGTACATGACTCATAATTTGCTACATACAGTAAATCTTAAGCTGATGTTTTGAGTGAGGAAAAGTTTTCTTTGAACTACGAAAGCCTGATTTTAACAAACAAACAAAAGTGAATTAACTTATGAACCATTAATAAGTTTATTAATATTTAGTCCCTGTGAAGATCACTTGAGTTCACTGTACCGTCTCAGGGAAATGCTTGTGGCGGCGAGGTTAAGCATGTATCATTCGGCCCTTGCCTAGCCGATTGGGGTTTTACCATCTCAGCGAAGGGCAACCCTCACCACTGCATCACATATATGGGAGTAAAAGCATGCCAAGGCTTTGCTCTCAGACGCAGAGTCTTGCGAGCACTGCAACGCCTTGCAGGTTAGAATTCTTGAGCGTTGCTTGTGAATGGCAGTGGAATCAAAAGCTGATCCCTGCCTTTTCACCACCATGGCAAAGCACAGGGATAAGGTGGCTTCAACTAGCTATTGCTGGGGGGACATGGTGGAAGACCCCAATGCAGAGTTTCCCTCTTTGTTGAGTCAGAGGAAGACAAAGATTATGTTAACATGGATCTCTTCTGCGATAAAACTCCTTTTGCCAAGAGCGATAGATGGCTTAATTCACTTTTTCCCATACAAGCTATGTACAAGTTATGCATCTATTTGGACAGGACTAAAGGATTTCGGAAGGGTACCCAGGTCTTTGTATCTTGGGCCTCGTCTCATAAACGAAAGCCTCTATCTCTCCAGCATCTGTCACATTGGGGAGTGGTATCATTTTTTCTTATAAAAGTCGTTGATTGCAGCCTCCGGGGAGCCTTTTGACTCGTTCCACCGGGGGTATGGCTTCCTAATGGGCCCTGTTGTGGGGCATTTCTGTGATTGATATCTGTGCCACTGCAAGCTGGGCACTCCTGCACACTTGTTTTAGCATTTCCCGCCTTGACATGACAGTGTCTTCGTTGGTTACTGGCTCTAACATTAGTCAGGTGTTTGACAGTGTATCTTTTGATTTTTTTTTATATTTTTGTGCTCCTTTTAATAGATTATTTTGTGAGATGGCGTACATTTGCTTTGTGTTTATATGTGCACCAATGTGTTTACACTTCAATGTATGTCTGTCTATGTATCTGTCTTATCCTGTGCTTGTTTGTGTGTGTACGACATTCCTATTCGCCCCGGGAACCTGAACAAGTTCAGCTTTGAGAGCTCCAGACGCACACATGACACACTGCTGCAATCACAAAGAAGCCCATTGATGACAGTGACCCCTCTCTCTGGGAGATGGAGAAAGAGAGGGTGGAGGAGGGAGGCAGTCGATGAAATGTTTCTTCTTTGCTCTAAAGCCAGTGACACTGACCCCTCAGTAACTAAGTGTTTTACTCTTGCTTGCATACAGACTCTGTTTAGATTCAGGCCTCTCTCCTCATTTTCCTCTTACTGTACGCCCTCCTCCCCCCGTCCATCTGCATTGCACTCTCATGTTTGCAGAGCCATTACAGGGTGCGATGTACAGGTCAGGTCATGGCCGCCAACCAGCTGCCGAGCTGAGGTAGACAGTGGGTACATCTTTCTTTGCCTCGTGTTCTCTGCTTTCTATCTTTCAGGCCCGTCTTGTGGAACATTAACAACAATGTCACAAGATAGAGCTTCCCACACAAACAGAAGGCATTTATGTGTCTCGTGAAACTGCGTCAGACAGACATCTAACTGGACCAGAGAGAACATCTGCAGCAAAACTCCGTCATTTGTCAGTGTCGCCATGTCATCTTCCCCTGTACAAAGCACTCTCCTCTGGTTTCTACATACAGAAGAACACTAATAATGGGAAATTCAGCTCATTGGTAAATAATCCCTCCCCAGAATGTACTTCTACCTGAAAACCTATTTAGAATTCATCCTAAATAAGTCATACTTTATAGTTGGTCATCTTTACTTTTAAGTTTAGGGCTTTTTGTTGAGTTGGATTCCCCTTTTGGCCTCTCAGTTTCCCCGATGCACATACAGGCTAAGCCAGTTGGCCTGCCACTCATCAGGAATATGCAGATCAATCTGCTAATTAGTGGCATAGAGTCATTAAGGCTGAGTTAGAACACATGGTTGGCACCCATGCAGGATTGATAGCAGAACCGGGCACACCAGGTCACTGGAGTCAACTGTAACCCTAGGGCACATTCCCAAACACACGTGCATACTTAGACATTCATGTCACAGACAAAGGATTTTATGAATATAATAGTGATAAAATGAGGATTAACATGTCAAGTTACATTAATGTGTACCTATTATCTTTATAATCCTTAATATTTTGGGACAGAATTTTTTATTGCCATTACGGCAATAATTGCCTTAATGCCACATGTAGTTTTCCTCTCCTATGCAGGATTGAAATTGCATACCCATGCACAAGGAATCTTACAGAAAATGATATGTAGTTGATGTGATGCAGCAGACAAAAGCCATTGCATACATGGATTTTACAAAAATAGTGCAGTGCCCAATCAAAACGTGTTCGGAACAGGCTGATTGCTTGGCCTCCTCTATTGCTGCTTGCAGCTTTCTTCAGAACTATTCTACCCCAAAATAAGTTACAGAAAGCCCCCAATCACTGATATGTAACTCAACTGTATACCATGACTCACCTTGTACTTTTACTTCAGAGGAAACCATTGTACTACTACATTAACCTGACGGAGAAATGTTACTGGCTACCTTGCAGATTCAGATTTTATATATATATATAATATATCCAGTATTATATTAGAGTTGAAAGCTCCACCTTAAACAAACTTGAAGTAAATTTGAATACATTATGCTCATAATGCCTGTCTTTCACTTAAAGTAATCATTTGAATGCAGGACCTTTACTGTGTGGTATTAATAGTTTTACTTCAAAAAAAAAAAAAAACGTGTAGAGTAATTCTCCTACCACTGCCAATACCAACATTCCCAGTTAGAAAAAGGTTGAAAAGTAAAGCAGGATGCTGTTTGCCTGAGGCCCTAATATTATTATATTATGAAAGCTGTAAAGCCCTGAGCTCCGCGATTGATTTTTTTTTTCCACCCTTTATTGTGCGTCAATTAGTTTTATTTACAGTTAATAAACATTAAACACGTCACGTTCAGGGGGCAGCTCTTGTGTTTATTCACACATGTCGACAATAGTACCCAGTGGCCTCCATGTTTACTTCCGTACGTCAGCGTGCTGCATGTGACGTCTTTTCTTCTTTTGCGCATGTGGGTCCAACATCCTGTTGAACTGAGCGCCCGGCCAGACAGAGACTCCTGTCTTTAATAGATAGATGCAGGCAGGACAACATTGTTCACGGTCTTCTTTAGTCTGAAGCAACTTCTCGCATTAAATCCTCATAGCCCACAGTTTGTTTGGCTGCACTGTAAACAAATATAATATATATATATATAATATATATAATATGAGTTGCTATTCCTCTGCTAAGTAAGCTCTCAAAACATGTTTACTGCTCCCTGTGATTGATATATGTATCATGTCAAAGGGTTCGCACACTTGAACCTGTATAATTAAAATGCACTTGCTGTTTCTAGTTTTATAACTTTAATAGACAACAAAGCATCGGAACACATTTTTCGAGGGAGGGGGGCTTTTTGATCCACCATCCTATCATAAACTTCCACTCCTCAACCACTTCAGCCCATGGACTGGTTTACGTTTAGTCAGTCACATTGCATATTTTAGCCTGCCATCTGGTTAGCCCTGCCTGGCACCACAGGGGGCCTCCTAGCCTCCCATATTCATATTCCACTAGCATATTGTTCCCACTGCTTTTCTATGGCGTGGCCCCAGCAATTCTCCAATTCTTTATTTATTTCTACAGAAGAGGCTGGCTAGCAAACTACACCTCCCCTTCTTCCCCCCCTAATCGGCGGCTCTTCCAGTTGTCCTATCAAGTGTAACCTGGAGGCCCCTAGTAGAGCAATTAGAGCGGCCTCCCTGCCCACCTCTTGTAATGAAGCCTAGCACATTCTGGAATCTATAGCCCCTTTAGTCTCCCCTAATGGGACATCATTATTGTCAAAGAAACAATGTAAATGGAAATGAACATACTCATTAGCCAGTCGCAGGGAGAAACCTTTGCCGCTCTCAGCTTGCAACTCCACACAGACAAGCACACAAAACTGAAAACCTCCTCCCTACAGCTTCTGCGGACCGCTGCTCCAGCCTGCTTGCTTTATTCCTCTGCTAGTATGTTTGTTTGTGTGTTCATATGTGTGTACTGAAGAAGACAATGTGCAAGTTTTACTCCAGGTGAGAGGGGAATGGAATGAACATAGATGATTCCATTATTGGCATTCACTCGGTGTTTCTACAGATGTTAATTGTTGCATGGGTATGTGCCTGTAAGTGTGCTCAAGTTCTCACCCCAGTGCATCTTTGCTTCCCTGTCCCAGGGTGCACCAGTGCAGCGATCCAGGTCTCTGTCCCCAGCCAGCACTGTGGAGTTGGCTAGCGGGAGGAGAAGAAGAGCAGAACAGAGGATTCAAGACCTTGAGGGGCTGCTGCAATTGAAGGTAACTAGCAAACATAGATAAATGCACATAATATCCTCTCCTTTTCTCATTTACATGAATCAATCTATCCCCAACGTTTCTTTATGGTTTATAATAACTGTATGCCCTTTGTTTTGTGCAGCCCCCATCATCCTTTCTGTCTTTTCGGTCTTAATCTACTGCCTCAATGTTTTCCCACGCGCCAGTGGCTGTTGACTGCCAGTGACTTTGAAATGGTATTGTTTGCTGAATTGGGCACATTCAATGACATAGTGGTGTCCAGCTGATATAGACAGGCATAGTTGAGCTGTTTCTTGCTCTGGCCACTATCTTACATATGATTGCTGCTATCAGCTGCTAGGTTGTAGGAAGGTTTGCAGCTCTGTAAGAGTCACAGACTCCAAAGGGTTCAATTGCACTACTTCTCCATGACCCTCTCTTACATTGTCTCTCTCTCTCACACACACACACACACACACACACACACACACACACACACACACACACACACACAACACGTGTGTACACACACAAACAGAGCGTGCGTAGGCAGTGAAGCAGCAGGAGAGGAGCTGCTCTGGTGAAAGTGGATGCAGCAGAGTTTTCCCTTAAACAAATCAGCTTTATTGGTCTTTTAACCTTCATATGCTCTAGGACGTCTTTCTCCCACTATTCTTCATTCACTGCAAGCTATATACACTTTTATGTTCACCTCTCCCCTATGTTTCTTTTAAGTTCTCAACATTTTACTTTCTCTCTTTTATTTTATGTCGGCAGGGTATATTTTCCATTGCCATAATCCTTTTATTTTATTGACTTTTCTCTAAAGCTGACCTCCTTGGTGCCTCTCTTTATCCTTTCCTTCTTTTATACTGACCAGTGAGTGAGTGATTATGCAGAGGTCATCTCCCTTTGAACACAATTCCAGGAACACATTAGGCATCATTTTCTTGTCAGATCTGAAGTGTCTGAATTACATCACTGGCAGACACCTAGTCAGACGTTAATGCTCAACGTAGATACAGACGACACGCATGACTGTCTTAGTTAATAGTGCCATTTACGTGTCTGCCAGTTGAGGGGCTTTTAGCAAAGGTATGCACAGAAAAACCGTGATTGGCAACTCAAATCTGTGGCCACATTAATGAGAGCATTAGTTCAGAGCATGATGTAGGGGTTATGTCCTTTGCTTGGATCTGGCATTAAGCAAAATGCACTCCATCAGCTGCAGTTGAGAACTCAACCTCCAGCATCTTTCAGTACAATACTTCACTCTGTCCACTCCGTTGTTCTCCAGTTGATCCTCTCCAATTCTTTCCAGAAGAATGCCTTTCAAATAAATTGGGTACGCCAGCCTGTGCCATTGACATTTTGACCTTCGCAACTAACAGCAGCAGACAAACAAACAATTCTCATAATAATGGCCTCTTTTTTTTTCTTCCGCACACTTTCAAGTAAACAGTAGCTGTTGCTTTGTAATTATTTTTCAGCTTGAGAACATCCACAGATGTGTATGCTGGCTGAGTAAGGGGGTGTATTGATCTGTGGGCAAGGGTCTGTGGCCTGATGTCCAGAACTGGGCTGCCCAGGGGAAGCTCTCTTAGGAGCCTGGGAAGCCATGATGTGGCTAATGCCCTGCCACTTGCGCCCCCCCTCCCTCCTCCATCAGTCAGCTTCAACTCTTCTGTGTCCTCCCCCACCTCCTAGTTCCACCAGTTAACACTGCCCTGGTCTGGCCCCTTTCATTAGAGCCTTATTTTTGAGAGGTTGGGGGCAGCTTGAGGAGGCCGAGGATGTCTTGCAGATGTCCTCTGTGAATAATCCGCACCAGGAAAAATCCATACTTGTCACATTGGCAGTGTGAATGTGCATTGTGTGTGTGTGTCTGTGTGTGTGTGTGTGGTTGTGAGTGCGTGTGCACCTGTTGTGTGTCCAGTGCATGTTTGTGCGCTCTCTCCGTTCTCTTTGTCCTTGTTAATAATAACAGGGCTGAGGGCTCGCATTTCCCTCTCTGCAGGGCAGCCGTGTCATATCAGCAGTAAACAAGCTCCTTCCCTACAGAAAGCGCTCGACAACTCTCCCCAGCCTTAGCCACTCAAGCAGAAACCTGTCCTGCGCTCTTCCTTTCACTTTCTCTTTTGCTTTGCTCTCTCTCTCTTTCTAATTTCTTTGCTCCCTCTGTTTCTCTTTCCTCTATTTTCATCAGCTGCCTTTCTCTCTTCCTTCGCTCTTTTTCCACCTCGGTTTGTCCTGTCTTTTGAAAGTGTTTTCTCCATCGCCCTCGCTGTTAAGGTCAGTGTGATGAGGAGGAGGGGTGCCCCTGACAAGAAAAATCTATATGTTGTCTTCTCTTACTCCTTCTTTAAAGCTGGAGCCCAATCTTGCAGTGTTTTAATAGCTGTCAACAACAGTGTCAGCAACAAATCCACCGCTGCTGGTATTTCATGTATTTGGTCAAAAATATTGTGATATTTGATTCTCTCCATATCGCCGTGTGTGTGCGCGCGCGCGCTTGGTGTTCTGTGGCCCCATTGACTCAGCGTGTAAATGTCGTCCCTTAATGATGTCTCCGTTGTCCAGTGAGGGTGGAAACACTTCAGTGAGGGTGGAAACACTTCAGGAAGAAAATAATCTGAAACTGCTGGTTTCTGTCAAGCAAAGATGTTTCAGCTGTAGACCAGTTTAAATATGTAGAGATTTTCTCAGCTTCCCTCCTACACTGCTGTGCCAGTGTAAATGAAACAGACTCCCTCTTTCAGTTAAGTTATGTTTCATTTGACATGTACAACTCTTGGAGAGAAAAGAAATCTTGTCACTGTGCCTTACAGATAGAGGAGAATGAAGAGCTGAGGAGGGCTCATGATAAACGCCGTGAACGCCTGTGTCTGATTCAGACCAACTACAAGACAGTCAGAGACCAGCTGAAAGGGATGGAGAAATCAAATGGCATGTAAGTACACGGTTGAATGTTTAGTAACAAACTCTCGTCACACAACACAGTGGGAAAATGTGACAAAATAATTACTGTACGCTCACACAATGCACAGGAAGTGTTGGTGTACACACATCAGACTCATAAAACACAGAGGACCTCTGCATACACAAAGTAACTTGGATAACGTCCAGCTCCACCCAGCAGCAGGCAGTAAGAGATGTTTCAAAGCACATACTGTAACTCACCTTGTCTTATGTTAAAAGCCCTTGTGAAATGCTACTACCCTCTGAAACCACTCACAAATCGTCTTAGGGACTCATTGCTCTCCACATGTTGTCTGACAAGACCTCAGTGCTGGATTTGGGAAAGTGGGAGAAATTCCTTCCATTGCCTTTTGAAAAGCTCTGAGGTTTTAAGCCCAGTCAATTTGGGCCGTTTTGTGCCAAGTGTGTGTGTGCGCGCTTCTGCGTCTCTTCTCCCTCAGTGTTCATTAGGATGTGAGAGCCAGAGGCTGGAGGTGTCTGGTCCTGGGGGGTGCGAGGTGTTTGAGAAGGCCTGTGGAGGAGGGGAGACATCCATTTCCTGCTTCGACCTGTTATCTTCACCATAAACCACAGGATTTTTACACAGAGCTGAAAGAATGTGCTTGAAAATGTCATTAGTATAAGGGTCTTTTTCTCCATTGTCTCCCCCAGCCTGTTCCCACTTTTTCTGTCTCTGTTTCTTTTCTCCAACAGCATCATTGAGTCCAGTTTAAAATGTAACTAAAGGTGCATATGTTTGGTGGCCGCACGGGAGCAAAGTGTTGACCCTTGTCGGCTGTTTTCTCTCTGGGTTAATTAAAGAAAACAGCAGTGCAATGTGAGCCCGTGTGAAAGTGGAGTGAGTGAGAGAGCGTGTTCAGCGCTAGGCTCGACTCGGCTCATGTCAGCTCAGCGCGGCTCAACACCATGTGTCTGAGACAGTGGGAACAAAGACAGAGCGATGTAGAGAGAGAACTCTCAGAGTCAACACCAGTTGTGCCGTTGTTTTACATTTTAACAAGTTATCAAGGAAATGCTCTGCGTGGTGAAATAATGTACTTTCGTCAAAGACTGCCTTGATTTTGGGAGAAGAAGAAAAAACATGTACATGTATGTTTGTATGATACAGGGCTCTAGTTAAGAGCAAAGAGCTAATACGACCTACAAATCCATAATAATACGTTTGTACTATCAGTGTCAGTATATTTGTATTTCATGACTGATTTGACATAAAATTGATGCAATAGGCAGCTTTGCCCTTTTCAGTCAGAGCCCTCCATGGCACCAGCCAGTCACTCAATGTTATGATCCTGGCATTCAATTGGCATTAAGCCCCATCCTTAAATAGCTTTTAAACCCACTGGGGTAATGCCAGCCTGAATGAGAGACAATAGAAAATGACTTAAATACTCCCATTAGTGCCGGGAAATCAGAACCCTAACAAGTCAGTGGGGATAGGCGTCGAGTCTCATTGCATTTCGAGCTTGTTAGGGATTTCCCTGTAGCTTCCATGCTGTGTTGTTGGCTTTTTGGAAAGAAGCGGGGGGTCGTTTTTGTTCCCCTTTTGTGTGCAGGACCAAAAGATAGGACTGCGTTGTGTGTCCCCCTCACCGCCCTTTTACCAGCCACACACATACAGTATGCCTGTACTTACAAATACTTTTTTATAAACACAATATATGTCAAACTTATTATTGTTGGACACTAACATAATTTTTTCTATAGCTTCCAGATTTTAATTTCCCTCATATCAATCTGCACCTCTCATCAGCAGAATAACGTATTGAATTAGACAATTGGTTGCTGTACGGCCAGCTGCTGAGTGACGTCACTAGTGTGTGTGATAACCAGTCCCACCCATAATAGAACTACCAGCCAATCAAAAAGCAGACGAAGGATCCATTGGCTCATCAGCATGCAGGTGGTGCCCAGTTGGCCAGTCCCAGTGAAACCACCCTGCCATTCACCATTACCACCATATTTTCCCAAAATGGCATGAAGGAGAGGGGGGAAAAACCAACTTCTTATTTATATTAGAGAAGGGAAAAAGTTTTTTAATCAGACTGGGGATGATGGGGGTGAGCAAATAAAATTAAAGGTTATTAAAGCATCCGTACTCTGATCAAAGTTGCGCCCATAAACAGATTCCCCCTGAATCAGAGCAATTAGCCGCAGCAGCGTGGAAAAGTTCTCTCTATTTCCTCCTGCTTAATAATGGAAACTAGGATACCATAGGGGAGGAAGCACTGAGGCCTGAAGAAGATAGCTCTCTCATGGCTCCATGTTCAACAGCTTTTAGGCCCACTGTAAACAAATTAAAATGTATAATGCTTTACCGTGACTTAATAAAGCTTCATACACCTTTCATAAGGAATGCAGTTGATATACTGCATACCTAAATATCACACACAGAAAGAATTAAAATAGAGCTGTGGGTAAAATCATGTACTTTTACAGGCTCCAGGCAGTGATGCGATAGCTCAGGCTGAATTCACTGTGTGCTTGCTGTAGAATGAGTAAACGTGTATCAATCTCTGTGACTATACAGTAAGATTACCCATTAAGTATCTTAGCACTCTGGGAAACTAACCCAAGCCCACAGATAGCACACATATACACTCACACACACATACACGACAGAGATGTTCAAGGACTCCACATTGCTCACAGGGGCATTAGCAGTATTAAATGAAAACATTTGCTGTTCCTCAGTAGCCTCCAACTCCCAAGCACCAGGGTTTAAGTAGTATTAGCGTAGTATGGCTGTGTCTACACCGCCAATAACGACCAAGGGAAAAGGAGCCCCCCGCAATACCAGTGACCCTCCTGATCCATTTCCTCATTGATTGAGTAAAAATGTGTGTGTGTGAAAGAGAGAGAGAGAGTTAGTGAGACAAAAACAGTATTCTCTTCTCATCTGCTACTTTTTCAATCTGTGGATTTCTCACTAAAAGCCATTTTAGTTTGCAAATGAAAGGCTTATTGGAATTGAATGTGTTGGGCTGAGACAGATTGATGAGTTGGGTGCGTGCAGGGATGCAGTTGGGGGCAGTAAGGACTGTGGGTGTGGGTGTGTTTGTTAAAAGGGAGGTTCAATGGTGGGAGCAACCACTGAGCACAAAGTGTCATTAAGTATTCATAAGTGAGGTGTAGACATTTAAATGACCTCGTTTGCGAGTGTATTTTTGCCATTATTTATTTTTGCATGGCACACAGGGAATGGTCCAGCGCCCTGCCACACAGGCAGTGCCCAGGGCTTTAACAAACATGCATACGTGTGTACATGATTTGCCACTGAAATGTCAAAGTCAAGGCTGCTCATTTGAATACTGCTAAAGATGGCTGAATTACAAAAACAGAGTGAGACTAAGGGGCCTTGTTTCCCCATGTGAATTGGCCAGAGGCCGCAAGATAATGTACAGTACCAGCCATTTTTCTTTGTTAGTATATTTGCTTTATGTAAGGGGTCTTCAAAGTTTTTTAGGCCAAGGACCCCTTAGCTGAAAGAGAGACAGAGCAGGGACCCCTTACTACATATATTGTATAAAATTTAATTGCATAATAAACTGTACCTACAATAACGTGTAGGGTGGCCCAATGCCTATACACATATGTTTTTGTGGTGCATACAATACTAAGCTTTTAAAATAAAAATTGTTAGCATATTCATATATTTATACATCACATTTTAATGTTAAAATGTGGCACAGGAAATCCTTAAGCTTATCTGTATCTGTGGATGGCGACCTTATGGCTACCTTAGCTGTAGGCCAGTAAGCCTACCATCAATGTGTAAGCCTATCATCAATGTTGTGTACATGAAGAAAAAATATATCTTTACTAATAATTAATTTCGTTCATTCATTCATTCATTCATTAATTTGCATGTGCGCGTCCGTGTGTGTTCCCAGGCCAGGTGGAAGGATGCAGCGTGCAGAACCATGGCAGCTAAGACAAGAGAACAGTGATGCAGTTTGGAATGAGCTGGCCTACTTGAAAAACCTCACCAGGAAGCTCTCCATTGAAAAGTAAGTCCCCTGCTGTCAAAATTGCCTGGCTGAATCATAGATAATATCATCACTGGACGTTTGAGTGTGCAAACACACATTAAATTTAAAACCCTCTCTCTCTCTCGCTCTCTCTTACACGTGTACACACATACCGACGCGCACTCCAACTGTCCCTTCTTGTTTGTGGGTGTTAAAATTTGAGTGTGCCCTTCCCAACTTCACAGCATCCACCTAGCCCTCCACATCATTACCAACCAGCAGGGGCCAAAGCAAGATCATTAGACTCTGTGCTCATTTGTAAAATTGGCTGCCCGAATATTCACACATAAAAGTGCAGGAAGTAAAATCACATTATCAGAATCCCTGGCTGTGTCTTTGTGAAATAATTGCATTTTTAATGGAACATTTATGCCAAACCGTAGTCCTGTTGCTGGTGTTAATTAAGTGAGTGTCAATAAGATACTTTACACACTTATAGTCTGTAAGCTGTAGTAGTGTCATTCGCTCAAATCTTGACTTTGAGTTTGGTGTTTTATTACAGTGTGACTTTTCAGCAAGAGGGGCTTTTCGTTGAATTTCTTCCTTTGTTACTTAGTTTTTCCTTCTCTCTTTCTTTCCTCCTGTCTTTGTCTTTAAGTCTGTCTCTGGGTGTAGTACAGCCATTGTCTTGTTTGATCTAAAGAAAGCCCTTGTAACCGTACCACTAACACTGACCGTCTATGATGCTACTCAAAGCTTGGCCTAAAGCCACAGTCTTCCTCTCCCCAATCTCCCCTAGCCTTCACCTCTCCTCACCTCTTCCCTCCTCTATTCTATGC
The DNA here is from genome assembly GCF_010015445.1 of Perca fluviatilis. Lineage (NCBI taxonomy): Eukaryota > Metazoa > Chordata > Actinopteri > Perciformes > Percidae > Perca > Perca fluviatilis. The sequence goes on from NC_053112.1 coordinate 30,795,041, forward strand.
CTCTGTACCTTTCTCTTCCCCTCTTCCTACTTGTCTTCCCAGTTGCCTCCCTCTGGTCCTCTGTGATGCTGCAGTAGGCTGAGGCCAGAATTCTAGTACTTGCCCCCCACCCCCTCCACTGCTTTCCCCTCTGCTCACCCCCTGCCCTGTCCTCCTAATCCCAGCTGAGCTCATTATGATATAGCCCGGCTGCCTCTCTCCAAGCCTGAGCTGTCCGAGCTAATTACAGGCTAGCAGCCCTAGCGCCGCCGATGCTGCCTGTTAAGGGATGTCCATCCGCCTGCCTGCCTGCCCGGCCACGACTAGAGCTGAGCAGAGTTGAGCACTGGCTGGTCTGGGGATGGGACGAGGGGGGGTGAGCAGACTACAGTGAACACGCAGGGTCCTTGGAACTGACCTGCGAGGGAAACCACGAGGGATGGAGAGCGGCTGGCCTCTTTCCTAGCTGTGTAACTGGCCTGTCCTCCGGGGTTGGTGTTGATCCCCTTCATGTGCCCCTGACCAGCTCCACCTCATCTCCTCCATTCCCGCCCCCAGGGCCCCTCCTTACCCGGGTGGCTGGTGCAAAGTAAACTTGGCTGGGATCTTTAAACTTCAGAAAAACTCTCCGTTCCGGGGCACGCATCTGCGCACAGCTCAGTGTGTTGAAATAAGTGAAAACATAATGCCCATCTCTATTCCAGCCCTCGCTTTCTTCCATACCTGTTATCGGAAGAAACAGGAACAGATAAGGTTGTTGGGACTGTGGACAAAGCCAGCTTAACCAAACAGCTTTACTTCTCTGCAATGCACATTTCTGTTGAGAGGCAACAGAAAAGGCAAAAGTGTGTCCATCACAGTGCAACAACAACAGGAGTTTGTGAAAGCATAACTCCCAGGAAACTGTTGGGGAAAGCAGTTGCAGCTTGTTGTTCCATTGACCGTGTTATAATGATTGTGCTTGTGAAGGTTATGCTAGATAAGTGTTAGCAATGATCCACTAATGGGTAATTAACTCCTGGAAGCTGAAGAATTTAGGGCCAAATAAAGGCCCCTTATAAAGCTTTGAATGCCAAGTGGCTGGCTTTAGAGGAGAGTCTCATTCTCATTCGCGCTCCCTTATTGTCATGATTTTGTGCACAGATGCTCCCTATCACCTCCTCCAGAAACAGCACTTTTAAAAGACCGCCTTGAGGCCCAAATGACCATTTCCCAGAATGAATATTGCTGGGATAAGTCCTGCACAGTGGGTCCCCACAGTGTTAAGAGAAGGTTATGAAGCCCAGGCCCCCCTCTAATCTCTGCACTTGAGTAAGAGGTTGAGCAATACGGGAAAACAGGTCTGTTTGTTAGCTGATTTACTGGCTCCCCATGGCTCATCCTAATGACTTAAGGATGCAGTAAGCAACAAATTGCTTATTCTTTGACAACCTTTTACAAGAAAATTGTGGCAAAGTATTAGCAGGATGGTTTCTTGTGTTGAGTGTTGTGGGTTAGTATCTCTGAACATTGTTAAGATATGCATATTTGGTCAATACGTTTAAAAAAGACATGCACTACAGGGCCACTACTTTAATGCACCTTTTGGTCTATTTTCTGTCACTTTAAAAGCTGTTGACAAGAATTAAAAGTATCCATGGCAAACTCAGAAATTGACGTGGCTTAGAAATGTAATGACCAAGCTGAATTTGTCTAAAACGCTTAATGTTTTAATGCTAGCCATCTCATGATTTCAACTTTTCTTAATAGTATGGGACTTCCCTGTTTCTTTCATTATTTAGTACGCAAATAATCGTAGAAGAAAAATAGCCTCTTCTTTATATAGTCATGTGATTATGCACTGACATATTCTGACATGAAGACCCACCTCTCAACATTTAACCAGTTTACAGTATCTCACATATGCACGCTGAAGTGCTTTTAAGGCAAAAGGCACATACAAATAAACTAGTTGACACCAAGGATGATTTTTGATTGAGATTTCCTTCTGGTTATAGTAGATGGTTGGCAAGCAGCTACGGGCAGGGTGGGCTAAAAAAATCGCAGTGGGATCATTTGATCTGCCTCATTATGCATCTGTCTGCGGCACTCCATGTCCGTGCTTGTTAATTGTTGTTAAAGGTCTGTTGGTAAAAAAGAGGCAGGGATTATTTAGGCCCCATAAACAGAATAAACACATGCAGTGCACCCTCTGACTTAAGATGCTATATTCAGATGACATCAAAGCATAAATTAGCTAGCGATTACTGGGGAAAAAGCCTTTGAGATCATTTGCATCTGCAGCAGCAGTGAAAGCTCATCTATAGAGAGTGACCATTATGGATGTGAACCTCCCCAATAAGCGACGTTGACACTAATTAAGTTTAATAAAGTTTACCCCCGATGTTCCTCAGATTCCTCTATTTTTTTCCCGTTTCATCTTGATTTGCTAAAAGGTATTAGAAGTAATGAGAGTCTTTTGCTCCCCAGACCAGGGCTTAGTTGGAGGAGGGACACATTTGCTCACACAAACACACGCACACACAAAAACAGAATGTTTTATGCATGTTTTAAAATCCTACAACTAAGGTTTTTCCTTCATTAATTATTTGGTAAATTAATTATTGTGTAAAAAAAAAACTTGCTTTACACTTGGTTTGTAATTATAATGCAAGCTTCAGTGCACCATCAAGTCTTACTTAGTCCCATAACAAGATAAAATTAGAGCACAAAAAACTGTTATTTTAAAGAACCAAACCTCAGAAATACAATTCACACGTACAGAAGGGAGAATGTAGTGTGCCTATCTCCTGTCATATTCAAATAGTCATTGACTGTGGAAGTTGTGTTCCTCATGTTTGATAAATACACCATTATGATATTGTCTTATTTCATATCAGGATACCTAGCAGCATCAACAAGCCTCTTAAACAGGGAATATTGTGGACATCCTAGGTTGTTTCCACCAGTGGTTATTACATGAATCCCCATTCACCTCTCATATCAGTGGCCTGTGGCTGGAGAACCTATAGGTAACTCTTAAAGACTCGCTGTTGCAGCTGCCGCTGCATCGCCCAGAGCTAGAGTACAGCACTGAGCCATGTACCAACTCCACCAGTCACCATTTTTGCTGACAGCAGTGGCTTGTCCACAAAAACTCCCTCCATGAATGAACAGCCCTCTAGCTTGAGTTTAACCATAGGGAAATCTCCCCCACACACGCCCCAAAAACAAGATTCTTTCCCCAGCGATAAAAATGCCAGAGGTTTTTTCGCTTTCTCACCCTATTCCCTGCTGTTCCTGTGTATTTTTATGTTACGAGGAGGAAGCTGGCATGTTAAAGCACAATGGCTACAGATGATGTTGTGTTGTACACCCTTGTGGATGGAGGCTGGCAGTTTGTGCTCTAAGCTGTGTTAGGTGCAACACTGGTAGAGTCAAGATCAAATGACATGGAGTGGATAGCTCTGGGCTGAAGTTCTAGCGCTGCACGAGAGAGACAAATGTTTTCAAAAATGGGGCCAAAAGAGCGGCGTGAGACACAAACTTACATTTCAGACCACATCATTACCAACCATAACACCCGTCTGGTGCCTTTAGTTTGGTTTCTGCCTGGAAACTTCTTTTACTTGTGCCTGCTGAATGTTATTCTACCTGAGGTGTAGCGGCAAGTTGAGAGGGAATTGAAAATTGTCCAGCTAGCTTCATTTAATTTATCATTCAGATTAAAAAAAAAGAAAAATACTTCAAATACTCTATATGAGGTGTGGCTGTAGAGAACCTCTCCTCTGTGATAACAAGGATATGACAGGAAAACATGGTTTCATTTCAGATTGCAGGTTACTGAAGGTAGTCTAACATAGGGAAAAGGTGTGGAATTTGTTTCGGGTGGAGGTGGCTATAATGTGATGCAGATCTAAAACATAGCTCCTTGAGGTTGGGATATTTAGCTCAATACTACCGCAGCCTTACAGTGTTGCCTAAACATCCTTTTGAATTCTCAAAGCTACTCTTTTCCCATCATCAGGACCCCAATAGGCTGAAAATAGAAAGCAACTGTTTATCAAATGATGTACTCAAACAAGGAAGCAAAGTGTGGGGAGTGAGACTGTAAGGGGAGATTGGAGCAAGCCACTCATGGAAACGGTTTGTGCAGTCGCAAATTAAATCGTAGTTTGGAAATTTGTTTTAACGTGTTGCCTAAGAAAAGGAGAAAAGGCTGTACACACTGTAGAAAGATGTGGTTGTATTTACCGGTATAATTAAATGAACCAAAAGCATTGACAGATGGCTGTAATTCCAAATGTGTTGTTTTGACACAAAACAAAACTCTTGGTGCTGTAACATTGTGACTCACATCATGTAATGTTACAAAACTAAAGCAAATGTAACAAAATGACATACAAATTGGCCTACAAACCAAATTAGTGTTATTGCTCTTGTAGCATCCCTAGCTCTGCTAATTCCCTATCTATGGCAGACTGGTGCACACACTGCAACAACTGAGTGTTACTGAATAAGGTTGCAATAGTCTTCCATCTCCAGAATGTTATGATGTGAAACTGGAGACCCCTGGCCAATGAACTCCATCTGCAATCTAATCCCTTCTCCATCCAAGAAAGTATGCTCATCCTTTAACAAAATTGAATGTTTTCCATATGAACTTTGCTTTAGCGTCAATACCATCAGCATCCGAAAAGGCATAAAAGAGAAACATGAGATGGAAGAGGCTCCTTTCACACACTACATATTTCAGCTCATTTGTCCCATTAACAGCCTGGACACATAAGGCAGTGCTGGTGCCTCATCGACTTGAGTTCATTTATGGAGGAAAATCTATAGAGGAGCGACACATATCCATCTGCTTCCTCGCCCCCCTAAGGTATAGTCAATTGTGTACTTATTTAAGCTGCGGTCAGCCATTAGACCAGGCCTCTGCTAGACTGTTACTTTCCTTCCCTCTGCTATGGCGATAACTTTTCCCCAGTCATTTTCTTAGCAAATGTATGGAAAAATCTCTTGGTTGAGCTAGCAAAATTAGATTGGTTGAAACAGGTGTCTAGTTTGAGTTAATTGCCATTATGCTCATCATAGTTCACCGTAGCCACAAATGCCCTGTTTATCATCAAACATTTCGTTGTATCGTGCACGCTGCACTCGCTGCATGCCTTAAGAAGTCAGTCAGAAGGAAGACCTACTGTTGTAATGAGGTTAACTGAGGGAAGAATGCCACCAGTAGCAGGAGCTTGTTTCTAGTGTTTTTCTCTGACTGTGGAACAAAGGGGAGGGGAATTAGGTGTGTGTTTCAGGTGTGGTTGTCTCAGTGGGCTTGTGTGTATCCTCAGTAGACTTCAGTTGGGGTCCTAATAATAACTTGAAAGTGCAAAGCTCCGAGCATGGCTCCACATAATTAGCCTTTAGCAGGAATCAAGCTAATTGCAGAGAGGTAATTGGGCACACTTTCCAGTCTGTTTGTCTGTTATGATACACACACACACACACACACACACACAGACGCACACTGTACTTTCCTACCTTGGCGTTTCATGTTGCTTGTCACTTTGATTTCCAGATAAATTAAAAAGCATTTTAATTAGTTGATTTCTTCGCCATGTCGTCTTTTCAGTTATAAAGAGAAAGCCAGTGGATAAGATTCCAGTTAAAATGTGAAATAAAAGTTTCTACAATGGAGTCCACAGTGGAATCCAGACTCAGAGTGATAGTATTTGTGGAGATTGGGATGGTAGTGGTTTCTTATTTATTTCATATTTATGCCATTTATATTTGTAGATGAATAGATTTGCTATTAGAGCTGGGTGAAGAAAAGTTCATTATGTGTGTGACTCCAGAGCCGGCGTAGAAGAGGAGCTGGACATGCTGCGAGTCCAGGCTGCTATGGACCGGGCCACAGTGAAGGAGCTCCACTTGTGTCTTGCTAGTGAACACCAAGGTAAACCCTTTTTTTTCTTTATATATTTTTGGAGACTTAAAAATAACCAAGTAAACATGAATCTTTAGAACCACTTTTTTTTTCAAGTCTGTTGGTGTGGACATTTTTTACGTAAATTGAATTTTTATTCAATCCTTGTATTCAATTACTGTATTGTTTTCTATGATGCCAAGGATGTTGCACAAAGATAAAAAAAAACAAAAACAAAAAAACTGGAAGGACCACCTATAATGGTGGAAAAGGATGCTTGTGTAACATGACCGCACCTTTAAGCCATCCTTTTACCTCTGGGCCATGTGTATTCGTGAGCAGAATTAATTAGACAACTCCCGGTGGAATTAATACGACAACTCAATTAAGACTTGATCAACTCCTCGCAACTTGATTGAGAGATCAAGTAGTGTTCATCTTGTCTGCATCTATCATTCCCAATGTTAAAAGCACATCGCTTTTAATCTAATCTGCAACCTTTTGTCAGAAGATGACCACCGCAACTGCTGGCCTCAATTAACTAGTTCAATTACAAATCTGTCCTAGATCACTTTCATTTTCTTCACAACCAGTGATGGTGTCTATTGGAGATTTAAAGGAAGCACATGATTTAAAGGATGGCAGTAATTAAAATCCTATTGACAGTCTAGTACTAGGAAATAAGCTCTTTTGAAAGGACATACTTAGTTTTGCATCTTGTCAGACAAATAATGACTAAATATAAATGTTATACATGTGCCTGGCTATCTGCTTTCTTATCTTTTGAGCTATCATGTACAGTCATTTTCCAGTTCATCAGGGTAAAAAAACCTTAACAAAAACCATCTGCAGAGAGTGTCTTTACACAATGTGCTCCCTAGTACTGCTGTTTTTATTGTAGTACCACTGTTAAAGTGGTATTCTCTCTCTCTAAAAATGCACTCTTGGTAGTACCATACATAGCTTAAAAAACACATCACTTTCCCCACTGTACATTATTTTGCTGAAATCACTGTTTTTAAAATATAAAACTCACATAAAAATTTTTTGACAACATTATTAAGAAAACATTGTGAGTGGTCACAACATTTGCCCCTGAAGAACCTCTGTGACCCGATTAAAGGTATGGAGGGTTGAAACGCTCACGCATCAGACTAACGAAAGGCAGCAGATGAAAGGAACAGGGCCTTTGTGCTGCAGCCCATGAGGAGACGTGGGAGGGACGTTAATGTATGCTGCAGTGCCAGGACCTCCTCAAACCGTGGGTGACTAGGGAGTCACCACGTCTTCTTATCAAGGTAGTGCTGAGGTGCCAACTCCCAAGCCACCTGCACTGGAGCTGGATAATTGTCTCCCAACCTGGTTATGTACCCAGCGAACAAGGCAGACCTCCTGTCCTATTTGGTGCTCTGTCTGATTGAATGTGACATGCTGGGAAGACAAAAGAGCAGGCTAATTCAAAGTAACAAACTTCCCTGGGCAAAGCGTCAAATGTAAAGCAAGGGAGCAGCAGCTCCTCACAACATAACCCTCACGCGTTATTACTCTCCCTTCTATGGCCTCTTTATCCAACTTACTCTCCAAAAGATCAACTTACCTAAAAGTCAAGGTCCTGAATACTTAATCATCCAGCCTTATTGTAAAAAAAATATTTTGGGTGTCCTGTTTTTAAATGTTTAACAGGAGAGAATGAAAGGCAGAAAGTTGTATATTTTGTGTTGCCCTTTGCATCTAGGTGAGCAGAGGAGATAGTGCTACTTTTGCAGGTATATACTGTATGTCAAACAGTGACACTGAGGCTTGTCGACTTGTGTATACGCACATGAATATGTGTGCATCAAATCCCCATGCACTTTGACTCCTGCATGCATTCTGTTGTTATCATAAAGACTAAATCATATGTTTGCCAAAGCCACTACTGAAGTTTTCAGAATAAAGCAGCATGTTAGTCTGCAGAGATTAGTTGTCCATTGGGGAAACATAGTGGACTACAAAGCAGTGCAGCCTGGGGCTGTGTGTTCACGAGGGATTCAAGCACTTCTCTTCGTTTGTTTAAGATCCCTAGAGAGAGGTTGCACATTACATGTACCAGTGTGTGCTTTTGAACAATGTTTTCCTATTTCCGTGTGGACTACTGAATAAAACACTTTTCTGTTAATCAGGAGGAAAAAGGGCTATTCGATAAGATTTTAGAAACAGGAGTTGGGTTTTAGCAATGTGAAAATGTTGAAGTCCCTCTGAAAACAGCATCAGTGATTTTGCGTTCTTTCCGATTTGATTGACAAAAGAAGAATAAAGAGAATAAAGAAACTGGACCGTAGGAAGGAAATTAGACCTTAGAAAGGCTAATTGTTAATTTAATGTACCCTCTTTATTATCATTCTATTGATTGAGCAGCCCGAGTTTGACACATCACGTCACAATAAGGAGCTTTGTTCCCCTTTGCAGAATTGCTTCACAAAGTGCCAAAGGAGCGCCAGGTCAAAAGCAGCACTCCGAAAAAGCTTTCTGTTTCTTCGGAGCGAATGGAACAGTCATTTAAAAAGGTACAGTACTATGCCGTCACTAAGTGTTCTTTGTCATTGGCAATAAAAGAAACCCGACAGAGCCATGACTACACACAATGCCTCTCAGAAAATGTGTTTTCTCCTCTATCAAGAATGATTCAAAAGTGTTCTAACTCTTTGGAGAATTGTACATGTAGTCATTTCCAAGTCAAGTGTCAGCTTGGAAGTAGTTTTTTTTCACAGTTTAAAACATTCTACAAACTACAAGGGCACTCGGAGAGAGAGAGCGCAGACCTTCGCCAAGGCATGCCCTATCTCACAATGTTATTTTAATTTTTCAGTCAGGAAATCATTTCCCGATTATTCTGACACCACATGAATGCAGCACAAATTCCCTATCTTGCAATATTAACGAAAGTGAGAAATAATATGTGTATCTGCCCCGTGATTGGGATCCGCTCTAAACAATTAATGAGTTCTTCCTTGGCCAATGCTACACCCTTCCATCAAGTTTTATGAAAATCAGGCCAGTAGTTTTTCCGTAACTCTGCTGACAGACAAACCAACAAACAGACAAACCAAGCCGAAAACCTAACCTCCTTGGCGGAGGTAGAGAAAACTGTACTAACTTATCCCAGAAAACTTTAACATTTAACATAATTTAACATAGATGTTGTATCTGAGCTGTTAGTAGGTTGCACATGTTTGTACACACTTGCTTTTTAAACCCCTAACTTTAAATGTTGCCTTCATGGCAGTGAATCATCAAGAGTGGGGATAGCCATCTAATTTAGTTTGAAAGGTACCAGGCTTCACCAGCAGGCAGAGTGAGAACCAAATAAAAGGGAAAAAATTGCCTGGAGGCACAAACCCAGCAGGCATGCCCTGTTCTCTTAAACAGTCTCCACCAAAGATCTAACAAATAGACTAAGTGCTCCTGGTTGATGAGGGTGATCTGGGTAAGGGGGTGCCAGTCAGATGTCCATAGCCTTGCCAGGCTGGCGAGGGGGGTGTTGCTCCCCTCATTGGTTCAGCCATATACAGCATATATGCATTGGCACATACACCTTTGAGAAAATATCTGGGGAGGGAAACCACTGTGTGCATGCTACCACACACAGGTCAAATCAGGAATTGGCTTTTCTAATAGAAATGTTCACTGATAACATATGCTGTAGAACAACAACAGGCTGAACTCCGACTTGGCATGTCGTTCACTAGCATTGCAAAAGCAGCATATTCAGAAGTTTGAGTATTTATGGTAAAAACTACAGATATGCAAGGGGAAAAAACTAACTATGTTGTACCACTGAGGCCCCATATTTCTGATTCCTTCAGATTGAACAGCTGGAGCGAAGGATGGTGTCCCTGGAGGAGGAGACAGAGAAGCTGAGGGAAGAGAAAGAGCAGCTACTTCAGGCCAAGGAAGACTTGGCCCACAACTGCCGCAGACTCCAAGCCTCCCTGGATCATCTGCGAACCCAGGAAGCTGTCCGTGAAGAGGCATCCCAAGCCCAGGCCCTGGCCCAGGGGGAGCGGCATCGCAGCGAGATCATGGCTTTAGAAGGTCGGCTGGCTGCCTCTCAGAAAGAGGCTACCAAGCTTCATCATCAGTTGCTGAAGCTGAGACAGGAGCTAGGGATCCTCAGAGCAGCTAGGGACTTCTATAGGAACCGTGCAGCAGCACCAGTGCGGGCAAGCGGGGCTGCTAGCAACATTAGTTGCAAGGTCAAATTCAAAACAACTAGCCTCAGAGGTCCGCTACACCAGCACAGCCATCGAACAGTCAGCCCCAATCAAGCCATCAGCTGGCAAGGCCGCAGCCCCAGTCCCACTAAGGACGAGTGGGAGGACATGAGCGTAGATAGGTAATGATACACACACACACAGATGCACTTATTCTCATAGCCTCCCTCCTCATTATTTTTTGGTGGTAGGAGTGGAGCGGGTGGGCTGGTTGAATTGTGGGGGGCCTACGCAGCATCGAGGGGACAACGTGCATATGCAAAGCGTAAGCAAATGGGTGATTGAATTCCATCTTCTGTCTAGTTGGTATTCAGGAGCCAAAAGAAGAATGCAAGCAAGAATGATAGAGAGAAGGAGAGAGGAGGGGGAAACTACTGTCAGATCCTTTGAAATATCCTGGGACGCCTTGCTTGGAGCTTATTGACTGAAATTTGCATGCAAAATTAGCCACCTCTCCACACAAAGTTGAACCAATGCCAGAAAAGCCCAGGGATAAGGGGGCCGCCAAAGCCTCGATACCTTCCAGTGATGCCATTTTCATGCACTAGTCACGCTACCCCGAAATTGACAGTTTGGCAGTTTGATTTAATTTACTGGTCCTTTGCATATTCACTAACCCCCCCCTTGACAGCGCTAAGGATCCCCCTGCAAGTACCAAACCCCCCCACCCACCCACCCACCCACCTCCTCCACCCGTACACACACAACCATAGATGCATGGAAGCTAACCACTCCCTCTGTCTAGTCATGTGGGTTATCTTGTGGCATGTCAATTCACAAATGTGTGTGTGCTACTCTTATTTCCTCCAGCCACCGCCGTAACCCCCCTCCCAACACATACATTCCCACTAACACGCTTCCTTTCCATCTTACCCACCCTCCTCTTTCCTCGCCTTAATTTAGTTAGATAAATTTTGAATGACCTGACTCGGCTCAGTACCAGATGTCTACAAGCTGTTTAACACCCTCGAAATTAAGAACCATCGACAGTAATTATTTCATGTATGTTTTATGCAAAAAAGCCACTGAGCCAACATTTATTGAGTGATGGTCGAAATTATTTGATTTCAAACACTCAGAGCTATCGCTGATATTTATTTCCCTTCACTTTCTCTCCCTGTATGCCTCTCTCTATCCACTCTCTCTTTTGCTCAGTCCTACTAACTCCCCATCTCTTCACCAACTAATTCATCAGGCTGTAATCCATCCCATCTCAATCCACATGAGGCCGTTTAACAGGGACTGGGTGCAGCTATGCCCAGCTTTCCTAATGCCTCTCCATGTGGTTAATAAGCAGCAGTCTAATATACGCTTTACCTGAGAGGTGGATCTAAGTGGATTTGTGAAGAAGGGGTCTAAACTGAGATGTTGTCTTATTTAAGGCACCTGTCAACTGATTTGTTACTGTAAAGCCTTCTGCGTCTCTTTCCTCGCAGTGGTCTTCTTCAGCAGGCGCTCCCGGAAATACAGTTTCTCTGCCTAAGGAGGTTTGGCCTAAATAGTGCCAAATACAGATGTCAGACTCGTTAAGGCTACTGACAAGTCTTTGTTTCCCCCCCATTTTTTTAGCGCTGCCTCTGGCTCCCTCTCTCAAGTTTTGAGCTGCTAAAGGCAGCTGACCATTTTGAGCGGCTCAGCAGTTTTGTTAGAGAGCAGGACAGAATGAGAGCAGGGGGGCATGAGGAATATCCTTCTGAATCGTATTGTATTGTTCTGTTATTAGGGATATATTGTGTGTGAGTGTGTGAGTGAGTGAGTGAGCTCTTAATCACTGCTGGAACACACTGGAAAAGGAAAGCATACACCAACATAAAGTGTCTTGGTGAGGTGTTGGGCTACCACTTGCCACCAAAACGTGTTCAGTGTGCCTTCTAATAGATTCTCCAAGTCTCTGGGCCTCAACTGAAGTAACACCATAACATGCCAGCACGGCATCCTTAACTTTGATAGACCTGTGGATGCGGTTACCATGGCTCTTGTTGTCTGATTGGCTTGATTTTCACTATAGACAGTATCTGAATCATGCTAACTGTAGTATTACACTTACACATATATAATTTGAATCTGCATGTAATGCATAATTGGTAGAAAAGTACTTTCAAATTAATAGTGAGATGACTTTAGAATTGTACTCACGTACTGAAGTAAATTCAAGTCAGACTTGTTTAGTAGTCTGCATAGCATGAAGCAGGTAGCATTTTTCATCAAATGCATGTAACCATGGTCTTAGTGGTGGTGATTAGTGATCCTCAGCAAGTCCTTGTGCCCCGTCCAGACCGGGTTTAACCCTAACTAGCCCCCAGCAGTGTCATGTTCCAGTTAGATCCTGTCTCTGTGGTCTTTTACCTCCGCTGCTTCTCCCAGGCCCCACCTTAATAAACCCGCCAGCGTAAATGTCACTGGCTTCCACCTTCACGTCAAAGGTCACTGTCAATAAACCTGTGTGTGTGTGTGTGTGTGTGTGTGTGTGTGTGTGTGTGTGTGTGTGTGTGTGTGTGTGTGTGTGTGTGTGTGTGTGTGTGTGTGTGTGTGTGTGTGTGTGTGTGTGTGTGTGTGTGTGTGTGTGTGTGTGTGTGTCCCAGGAAGCCCTTACCGTGTGTCCATCAGATGCAACTTTGCTTGGCTCCGCTCAGCCGTGCCTCTCACACACGTCTGTCACACACAGAGAGCTAATGAAGGCCACAGCCGCTCTCATACATGTTGATGCATTCACCATCAGCACTAGACACTGCAGCTTTTCACTTAATTTACACCCACATTTACACTTCCAGCTCAGAAATTGGATGGGACATTGATTTTCTGTTGGAAGGCGGGGGGGGCAAATGCACATATTTTTGCTTGATGTCAACTAAATCAACCATAAAAGGTAAATTGGATTTTTGTCCTGTGGTGGTACTTTCAGAGACAGGGTTGCGGGTTCAACTTCTGGCCTGTAATAACCCCTCTCACTTTTCTCTACAGTGACAGTGGTCAGGAGTATGTGGACAGTCTCAACAGTGTGACCTCAAGGACAACGCCTTACAGAAAACAGGTTAACAGAAAGGTTGGTCTGTGCTCTTCCTTAATTTAGTTTTACATAAAAAAGAAGAAGAAAAAAAAGGATTACACGTCTACAGCCAGATGTTAACCTTGGACTAGTGTATATGTTCCCTTGCAGACTACTTCTGCAGGGGTAACATCCGAATAGTTTGAGAGCAGGTACAGGTTTTGTTCCGAGTTGTTTCAGGATTGTTTTAATCGTGCAATTATTTTAGCGGTGTAAGACCATCGTCAAAAGTATTTCTGAATGCTTAAAACTGTGATTCCAAACTAGCACTCACTGGTTATTAAACCATACGCTGTATCAGCACAGTATAAACATTGTACTTCTTGATCCTAAAATTTTAATGAAAAAAATTTAAGATTTGATATTCAGCATATTCAGAGTAAATTGTTGCTTATTTATCAAGAAAAAAGCTGTGGAGGTACCTCACCAAACATAATTGCAAGCAAAAATTTAGTTTAATGTAAGTCAGAAGATTCCTATGTGCACAGTTATTTACAGCAACATTACCATAGTCATAGAACTAGTTAGGACTAATTGCCATCACAGTAACATTGAAACAATGTGCCTTGTATAGTAATTTAAGTAATGTACTCTTTCCAAAAAAATGTCCTCAGTGTGCTCATTTTTACCGTAAAGGTAGTACAATTATTGAGGTGTATGTGATTAGTCAGCATATGGATAATTATGAGTTTCCTGTAATCTCTGCTCCCTTTGCTCCTGCATTTACAAGGTTTTGCCTGTGTCGTTGTCAGTGCTGCTTCTTTTCCCTCTCCTCTCCACACCATTAAAATCAATAGGCCTGGACCCTTGCTCTTGTCTATATCAAACCACTTCACAGCAAGACATGGCAGCTCCAAACCCCAGCTCCGAACCCCAGAGAGATATGTCTGTCAAGAAGAGAGAGGAAAGAGGGGGACCTTTTAAAGATATCGTCTCCCTCTCGTTTCAAGAGGAGGGGAGCTAGGTAGAAGGTGGAGACGAAGAGAGGGTTGTTGTTGTACATGTAGCCAGGGAGCTGTCAGGACCCTTACTCTTAGATCCCCTTAAGTTTCCCCGCTCCCGATCCGCTAAATGTGCCCGTCAGCTCCTACAGGGCTCATCGCTGTGACAGCCCTGGCCCCTCACGACGTACTATGTCACAGACCAAAGGGTTCACCCCCCCCCTCTCTGCAAGGCACTGTGTGATCAAACCTGGCACTGATCAAATCCTACCTGACCCCATATACAAAGGAAACAGGCAGAGAAGACGGAGGGGTGGGGGATTGCCTTCTTTGATGTCACTACTACAAACGATGGTGCAGTTGGGAGGTGTCACACATACACACGCACGTGCACACTTATGAGTGCAAATGACTACACACACACACACACACACACACGTCATACTGTAAGAGTGAATCAGGGCTTTCAGACAGTGATTGAACAAAGACAGCATTTGCAAGCATCTGTCAGAGGTAATATCCGTGCCGAGAAGCGTTCACGTTGAAGTCGGTTGAACACGCTCAGGTGAATTATTAAAGCACAGGGTGATTTGTCTTGTCGCGTTAAACTGAGCACACCCTATGATCATGGTGTCATTATGAGCTGCGTCTCAGGAAGCACAACATGTCAACCGGTTGTGTTACATTTAACAGCTGCGTTTCATCTCTGTCTCTGACTTTTCTGTTCTCTCAGTCCTACAGGTGTTCACGGATCTCAAACATAGCGGCACCGGCAACAAAATCCAACAGAAAACAACCCCATGTTCTGGCCCAAGGTAACATAAGTTTTCCTTTTTCGCACCCATGCAGAACTACACAAATCTAATCGACTATAAATTGCAGCAGGAAGAACACTCAATGTATTTACATGCTGTCGATCGGAAACAAGTATTTAAGAAGTTTACAAGCTTTGTTTTTTATTATTTGCGGGGGTTCAGAACCTGAATTGGTTATAAATGGAAAATGTTAATCATTCAAGTTGTTAAATATATCACAGTTTTCACTTGTGCATACACAAAGACACTTTTACATAAGCCTGTTAACTCCCACCAGTAGCTTCTAAATAGGGATTTGTTCGGTGCACTTGTCAACTCTGAGGTGCCGGTGTGTACTTCCTCCTGTTAGACGATGAACAGCATGAGCCCTGGGACCGAGGGACGAGAGGAGAAAAAAGGAGGTGGAGGAAAAAGAGGATGCTAATGAAGACCCAGCACTGCTCCTCCTCTTCTCTGCAGCAGCGCATCGAGTCCCTACAGCGTCACATTGACATACTGCGAAGTGCCAGGAAAGATGCTGTGCTTTCAGCCAGAGAGCTGCAAAGGGCCAATGAAAAGATAACGGCACAGCTCAACTCCCTCACTGAGAAACTCTGCAGCAGCAAGCAGCTCACACAGGTAACTTGGGAAAAAACAGGGAAAGGAGTAAAAGGGAAAGCCAGTTATAAGTATTGGGAAGTTTCTTATTTGTCTGTCTTTGTCTTTCTTTTTGTGGTTCTTTTGTATTTGCTGGGGGCTGAGAGTGCAGCAGTAGCAGGTCCTTTGCCCTTATCATGCTTAATAAGTGTGGCTGACAGGCCTACCCTCGCCTGTGGAGGTCAGCACCACGGAGCAGAAGTGAGGAGGAGAATCGCTCTCTCTCTCCCTCTCCCTCCCTCTCTCTTTCTCTCTGACTCTGCTGTTGTCTCGTTTCGCTGAATGTTTCAACAAGCCAGTTCCCCACAAAAATCTGTGTCACTAGCAATTACATTTCTCCAAAACTGCACCTGTGTGTTCAGACACACACAAGGGGACTTTTTTTCACTGCCACACACTCATTTAGTTATTTAGTACCTGCCTCCAGGTAGGAAACTCTTAGACTTGGCACAGCCTTTAAATAAAACACCAAGCACTTTGGCCCTAAACAGTACCTTTCCTGCCAGGGCCTCCTTGCGCACCCCAATACACACACACATACACAGACACACAAATACACACACACACCAACACCTTGACAGATACAGTCGTTAATCGGACAGGCAGGAGACTTCTTTTGGTGAATTCAGACATAGCAGCTGCCAGCGAGGGTCCACTGGACGCCTGATTAGGTGCATGTGTCTGTATATTTACTGAGTAGAATAGCACAGATGCAGTATATTGGACTTGTTCACAAAGGTCAGAGTCTAGCTAGCCCTCATGGTGTTGCTCCCTAGGAAGTGGCCCTTGTGCTCCCACCCAGGCATCTGATTGCTAAGGCCCAACGAGACCTCAGACTCAGACACAGCAGTAAAGGCACATGTGTACGCACACACATACACAAACACACACTGTTGCGTGAATGAGTGGACAGAGAGGGAATTGTTGTCTTCCTGTTTGTTTCCTCTCTCCTCCTGCAGTATTAATGCCACTACACCGGAGAAAGTTGGAGCCGACTGACTGGCCAAAGCCTTGTCTTGTTGCCCTCTCTGGAAAGGGCAAGAGGTGATGGACTTTGGGCTTGTTCCAGCCGGTCCTTGCCAACTCTCCAACTAAAACTCTCAGCTTGTAATTGGCTTAGGACAGCCTCCACAGGGGCCATCATGTGAGAAGTAGCATGGCAGTTTCTCAGAAACTTGTTTGTGTTGCTGTGTCTCCCTGATCCTTCAGCCATTCCGTCCTTTCCTTGTTGCTTCCTTCCTTGCCTCCTTCCATCATTAGGACTTATTTCCTTATTCCTTTCTTTTGTACTTGCTTTCCCATGTGCTCCTTTTTTATTCCCCCTCCCCTCTGTGTCTTTGTATGAGTTTGGATTTTGATTTTTTTTTTTTTTTTTTTTTGGTTTATTTAAAAGGGGACAGTGCAATTTCATAAAACACATGAACAAACATGGTTAAAAAAGCCAGAATTAGCCAAAAGGCTATTTTTCATCTGTAGTCCCCTAGGATAACTGGGTTTGATAGCTGCTATTTAAACAACATTGTTGCTGCTCTCCAATCTGTAACATGAGAGAGAAATAGATCTTAAGTTGAGATTTGTGATGGTCTCCATGTCCCAGCCTAAAGGCTGTTTTATGGTTCTGCGGAGGCTCCACGCAGAGCTTTCGCCGTAGCCTGTGTAAGTGGCCTGATGTTTACACTTGTGCACCGGTCTGTGCGTCGAGCCGGCGTGTGTGTGTGTGTGTGTGTGTGTGTGTGTGTGTGTGTGTGTGTGTGTGTGTGTGTGTGTGTGTGTGTGTGTGTGTGTGTGTGTGTGTGTGTGTGTGTGTGTGTGTGTGTGTGTGTGTGTGTGTGTGTGTGTGTGTGGTAGAGCGAGGTAGAGAGAGACAGTGACGGAGATTAGCTTTGGAGCGAGTAGCGACTCTAGAGTCATAGTGAGAGAAACAAAGTGTCTCCCCTGTGCTTTCTGACCACGGTGGGAAATCTTTAGCAGGAAGAGTTAACCCTGATTTCATGTTTTTTATGGAGAAGGAGAACCAGGAAATGAGTTGGGGGTGGGGAAGCTATGCTAACGAACCACGGCTGAGCGACGTGCGTAGGTTTGTGTCTTCACGTATCTACGTGCGTAGCAACGGCGTAGATTTTACACAGAAGTATAAAACAGCCTTTAGGGGAACATGTGTTCAACAGCACGGGGACACTTTCATCACTCAGTCACCAGCACCACAGCGCTGACAGATGTCTTTATCAGCAACAGACTCTAAGCCTAACTCTCAGACCTGCAGTGCAAACACTTGTGGATGCCTCCCTTTCTTCACAACATAAAGATTTTAAAGGATGATTCCTTTGTATTACAACTTGGGTCGGTAATGAAGACATTGCTGACTGCTGAGAATTGGGTACATGGCAATATCACTGCAGCAAAGTCCAATATGGCAAATATAAAACGAGCAGTCAGACAATCATACTGGTTGTAAACAAACCAGCAGTTTTTGCCAGATTGTCTAAACCACTTTATTTGGATGTAAAAGCAAAAGTGAGTGCCCCCGCAATGTCAGTATTGATCCTTCATTGCACAGGTAAACTTTGTGTCCTCACAACTACGTCAAGTACTGTAGGTCAAAGTTGAAACCGAGTGAACTGTGATGGATGTCAAATAAGTGTGTCTAACCTGGAGGTTTGTTGAAAACCTGTCCGTTTGTCTGACCAGCCGTGTTTCTTGCCCTGTCTGACATTTCGTAATGTTGCCGTATTCCCAGATCTCAACAATTAACTTCTAGATCTAGGCACATGGCAACTATTCCTTAGATCTAAATGTTATTATTACTGAAATAGATAATGGCCAAAAACTACGAAAATAAGACTCAAGTTGTAATAAACCAGAATTATCCCTTAAGGTGACATAAGAAGCTTAGAAAACTCAGGTGACAGGTGAAGCATGCCCTCCTATATCAAGCAAGTCTAGCTTTTGACAAAATGTGCTAGTCATGCGTATCATTCTACCTCGCTCAGTCATTACTTCCCCATTTACTTCACTTTGCAGTGTACTGTGACATCGCCTCGTGAATTTACCAGCCTTATCTCTTTGCGTGTGGAGTGTCCTACCCTCCTCTAACATGTAAGAGGCTGGGATTATCATAGGATTAGGGAGTGCAACAGACACAACTGACTGAATTTAAAAAGCTTCAGATTATTTTTCAAATTTTTATGATAGTTGCACTACAAATCACATACAAAGTCTGGCCAACAGGATGAATACAAAGTGATTGAGGAACTTTATGCTAGTGTTTCCCTTATGTTGACAACTTTGATAGCTATTTGAGCAGCCTCCGTTTCCTTATTTATCCGCTAATATTGAGGATCGCTTGGAACAGCATCAGTGAGGTTGCTACTCCGATGGGAGAGGGAGACAGGTGTCCTCTCTTCCAGACTTATGGACCACCAGTCTATCAGTCCATGACAGTGCCATCTCTCAACAGAGCTGAAAATGGCCTGTGAAATCAAAGCCTGTTTTACAGGAAGTGTCATCAATGCCACCCCCTTATCCGTGCACCGCTGCCACTGCAGTCATAGCCCTACTTTTCATTCTCCACTCCTCCCACACTCTATCACTCCTATTTCTCTCTCTCCCACCCACGCTGGGGATATGGCATGTGCATCTTCAACAGAGCAAAGGAAACCTAAAACAAGAGGGATTCTATTAAAAGGCAGCAACCAGATATCAATAACCTCCATGTATGCAGAGCAGAAAGCAAACCCCTGGGAATCTGCGGTTTCACTTGGGTGTGTGCGTGTGTCTCTGTGTGTGTTCCAGCATTTACCCCATGTGTGCAGCACACATCTTCATGTATCATGTCTCCTATTTGTGCCATTAAGCATTCTTGATGTCGAAATTATAGCAGGTCAGCTAATTGTGGCAGTATTGAACCAAGCTTACAGAGACGTGTTTCTGCCCCATATTTTCTAAATGAGCAGGCAAAGAGATTTTTTTTTAGCTCTGCCGCACACGTGGTTAAAAGTGTTCACCTCAGATGCTTATGTTTAGAATCATTGATACTCCGTACATTGTACATGATCATCTTGTGCCATTATCGTTCATCACTCTAAACCCAACCACTAACCAAATGCCGAACTCCCTCTGTCCCAAAGTACTCTCTGATTCTGCAGGATGGCTTTATTATGCATGCCAATCACAGTGAGAATTAGGCCCTATTGACCGGGCAACGGCATCATCTGTCTCCTAATTAGCATAAAAAAGGAGCTTTATCACAGACTAGATATTGAAGCAGAGCCTGTAGCTCTCCTGCGGCTAAGGCATACAGTATTTCATACATATTGTTTACTTTGTCTCTGCGCTTATCATATTCATGTAATGTGAATTTAAAATTAAGACTTGTAATAGTAATATTTTTTTTATCGTAAAAGGTGAGAAAGCTGGGATTTGGTTTGACTCAAAGTTTTTTATTAAGTGAACAATTAATATCAATTAACAAGAAGTATATCACGTCTCCCATTAGTTTTTACTGTAACTCTCGACATCCTGTAACAAAAATGTAGGTTTTCCTGGTTTAATAACAGTTGACAAAACTTTTGTTTTTGGTTAAAGTATCATTAGCAGTAGCCTAGACCACCAATTTGTGTCTGTCGGTGGGCAGAAGCTGACCTCTGACCTGGCTGGAAAGGAGCAGCAGAAAAAGGTTCTGGAGATGGAGCTGGAGCAGTGGAGGCAGATCACATTACCCCAGCAAACTGTACCACCAGCACCAGTAAACGCACAGTGCTCCTGCCAGGGCAGGATCATGCCTGCCCCGGATAATCCGTCCCCCCAGGCCCTGGAGACTGAGGTCAAACAACTTCAAGCCAGACTTAAGGTTAGTGGTTATAAATTACAAGGAGAACTCTGGGGTTAATGAATGACCCTCATGCTTTGTCTAATTGTGCACGCCTTATGAGATAAATCTCTTAATAGGATGATGGTATTAAGGATTGTGTTCATTTCCAATTTTGTGCACTATGTAGCTTGACTGAATAATACCACGAATAACAAGAAAATGTGTGTGTGTGTGTGTGTGTGTGTGTGTGTGTGTGTGTGTGTGTGTGTGTGTGTGTGTGTGTGTGTGTGTGTGTGTGTGTGTGTGTGTGTGTGTGTGTGTGTGTGTAAGAGTACTGTTTGGCTTAAAGAAAATATTTGACAAAAAATCCTACGTTCATTTTGGTCTGTACAGGCAAGTTTACGGACAAAAGTAAGAAAATATAGTTTATAAATGTTCTTTTTGTTGCCTCTTCCACTACCTATTATGCAGTATCAGTCTTACCGGGTTGGAATCCACATGGATTTATGTTTTTCAGTTGGAACAAAAATTTGCCTGGTATTTATCATTAAATCAACACCAATATTTCTGAGTCACTTCAACCCCTGGTTTGAACAGCCTGCTGTCCTTGAGGAGTTTAGAAACTCTAAAAAAGACTGTCAAGGTTTTACTTTTAAATGCATATTAAAAAAAATCATCATAAAAAAATCATCAAATTCTTGAGCCTTTCAATTTTCACTCCACATCACCTGAAATTGCATGTGATTTCGACATGAATTAGCATTTCTTATCATTTGATCTTATTACGGAGTACCTGTCAGAAAGATGAGAAATAGGGAATAACAGTAGAGACGTGCCCTACATCATAGGGAATGAGGTGTGAGTGGTACCACAGTATTATCACCCTCTCCGCAGCCAGCTCATCAGTGTCACCGAGCAGATTGCTGCTGTCGTTACACACAGCCGAGGAAGTCATGTCAGGTGACAGCAAAAGGGAAAGGCGAGGGATGCTCTGTGGGGGTGAGCGCATTGTCAAAAGCTTGTACTGGTACAGTTCCCACAAGAGATACAGGGCCCTTTAAACCAAAGTGAACATGCACATTCAAATATCCATCAGTTGAATGATCAGAAGTCAAGCTGTCGTCATGAGCTATACAGTATGTCTTAATATGTCATATGGCAGATATATAAGAGATAAAAACAACAAGATATGAAAGCCAGTCATTTTAGTAATATTAACTAAATGTTTGCTGCTGGATTTTTCTATTTTATATATGTTGGTCAACATATTAATCAGTTCATATATATATATATATATATATATATATATATATAGTCTCCATTAAAATATATTGTGTAGTATAGGTCTATACATTGTTATTTTTACTATTACTCCCCTTATTTCATCCACTTACTGCTAAAATACTGCTTTCCTTTTAACCTCTTTTAGCACCTTCCACCCTCCTGCTGTAACTATAATGAGGAGGCATGCTGTGCCTGACCTGTCATCAGCCGTGTCGTGAAAACCTCCCCCACCCCATATCACACGCACTCAAACACATTAACAAACACACACACCGTGTGCCTTCCCCCTAGAGTGCAAGTGCGGAGGTCACAAGGCAGGTGGCAGCTAATAAAGCCCTGCGAGGCCAACTCCAGGAGAAGGAGGACAAGCTCCACCAGCTGCAGGACAAGTTAGTTTCACACCTTTTTTCTTCATTAGTATTAGTTAATTCTCTTTGTGTTTTTTTTCTTACAGTTGCTCTGCAGTACAGCTCTTAGTTTTCCTTTTTTCTTTCCGCAGCCTTTGTCTCTCCGTCTCCCCTTGTCTCTGTCTGCATGTTTGCACATTCTCTGCAGCTCCCATCTGTAGTGTTTGATTCCACCATGTGGTAGCACTCTGTCTGCTGCACTCCACTTAGGCATGCTACTCCTCTGCGTGTATCATTTGTGAAATTATGCATGTTCTCATCAGCAACTGAATAAAAATGACTGATGGAATTAGTGTGTATGCACATGTTTGCATGTGGGTGTCTTGTGTGTCATGTAGTGTGGTGTTGCTTATGTGGGTAGCTGATGCGGAGTGCTGATCAAAGCAGCGTATTGATTGTTTGTGTGCCGCAGGAGGGACCATTTTGGCCCATGACACTAAAACCCACACAGCATCACTCTGGCCAGTGGGCCACAAGTCCTAATGAGTTACATGGTTCACCTACTGTAGCACTCGCTGCATTACATAGTCAGAATGTATAGCTATAAACAATTCACTCAGAGAAACTGTCGAGATTTGAACAGTGTTGTGAAAGACGTATATCATCATTCTGCATTAGGATCTCATTTTTGAACTGAGAGAAAGGTACAAAGAACAACTTTGCTTTCTTCCCTCTCGTTCTCTTTGTCTCGTATGCTGTGTCCTCTGCCTGCCTTTCTCAATAATGCATCCAGGGCATGTGTACAATCACAGCGGCTATGTGTTTGTGTGTGACCAAAGCGCAGCGGATCACAGCCAGACAGAGTGAACATCCCTTAGCTGAGTTTCCACGACAGCCTCAGCCTCTCCTCTGGCTCTTGTCGCACACTCACTCACGCACACACCAATGTAACTCGCCGTCTCTTCTTGCCTACCTCTCCGTTTGCCTCCATGGAGGGACCCCTTCTCAGAATGAAAGACATGTCTAGACGTCTCTGAAATATACATCTCAGCACACACACAGGGAGCAAGGCTGCTTCGCCTTAAAGAAGAGATGGGGGGAAAAAAGAAATGAATTTCAAAGTATACCGGCATGTCCTCAGTCAATATCCGGCACTATGGCCCTGCCTTATTTATGAAGCTGCTTCTTTCATCTTTAGCCCTGTTGTCTATCAGCCACATGAAACGTCCACCCGCGCTTCATTCTTAACAACATACACAGAAATGTGCGCTCTCGCTCTCTCTTACGCACACACACTTCAGACCACTGACTGTTATCATTACAGTACACGCATGTTTGATGAACAATATTGCAAACAAGCGCAGAACAAAGGGAACAAACGTGTGAGTGATTGGGATATAGTTTGAGGCTCTCTTTCTCTCTTTCCACTAACACTCATAAATAGAGATCACACGCTCCGACAGAAGCACCAGATATCCTTCATTCTTTTTTATCCTCTATTCTTTTTGGGGTGCAGAAGGAGAGAACATCTAAAATAAATGTTGTCGATCTAATTGCCATTAGCATTGGGGCAGAGGGAGCTCGCTGCAGCTCTTATTGCTGCTCTCCGTCTTTAAGTCAACACCAGACAGTCATCTGAAAGGTTCAATATGGGTTTTCTCATTAATGGCCAAATCCATGGGGTAACCAGCCAGCGCTACTTCCCCCCCAAAGACTCCAGGCTAGACTCCTCTCTCATTTAATTTAATGTCACTCCAATAGGACAAGCTCACATTTATTTAGCCAGTCTGCCCTCAGGCATTCATCCACCTAGGGAGACAGGGACATTTACTTACACGAAAGCATTTGCTCTCACGTTTCGTCATCTGTTTATTCAAAACACACGAGCCATGATGCATGTGGGAGCTATAAGAACCACTACATCTTTGAAATAATAATTTTAAAAAAGCGGTCAAAACCTTTTTAATTAACTGCATCCGTATGATCTTTATTCTATTTGTTCTAATTCCCCAAGGTATAGACAACCATGAAAATTACTGTATATTTGCCTTTTATAAAAACATACTAACATACTGAGCCCATTTAAAACAAGGCCTTCCTATAATATGTCTGTGAAGAATGCTGGAATATTAAGCATGTCAATACGGCAGGTTATTGAAATAGGAAGTGACGGGGTGCACGTTTGCAACAGTTAAGACATGAATAGCCTACAATACAGAGACCTTGCCTCTCTTTAGGGAAGTATTATCAGCTCAGTACAGCACACAAACAAACAAACAATATTTTTTAGAGCGTATTCCCTTCATAATCAGTCTTTCCAAAGCCAAGTTCCCCTGCTGACATGTTTTTTATGTGACTTGTGTAATGCTGAGCTGAAAATAATAAACATTTAAAAACTTGATTACAGCCTTTCACGTAGTGTCACTGCTGATTCGAAATGCCGTTTGTCAAAAAGGACTCCCTAGTCACACTTAGTGTGCCATTCCCCGCTAGAGCACTTGTTCTAATATGTGCCAGTTAGAATTATATATGCATCCTTATTTCACCCCCTCCACTTACCCAAACAGCATGCCAGTGTATTTAGTTGTCATAATGAGCTGTCATGCCTGATGCACTGCATGGGGACACTGTGCCTGCCAGCTTTGTGTGTGTGTTTGTTCTGCTATGTAGAAACAGTGTGTAAGTGTGTGCCCATGCATGAATATGAATATCTGTGTAGAATTCACACTCATTTATACTTTATATCATATTTGTGTTTTTTTTTATGCGTTTCCAGGGTGAGCCACACAGAGCGAGATGTGAGCATGAAAAGGCAGCTGGTGGAGGACTTGAAGACAAGACTGAAGTTCCTGCAGGAGATGGAGAAAAGTTACTGTGGACAGGTGGAGGAGCTGGAGAAGAAGGTACACCAAGTACACCACAGCTGACACCATCATCATGTCTTCCAATTAGTTTGATGCGCCTTGGTAGAATTTTCAAAGAAAATGAGGTATCGCAGTGCTCAGCATTTTTCATATCCCAGATATTTTGTCTCCTGGGTGACTAAAAAGGAACATAATGATTGTATTTACTGTTAACTTATAGAATAGATGTTTACTTCATTGTGCCTTCATCACAATAGAACTGCAGTGCCCCCACCCAATTGTTTTGCTTTTTTACCTTCCTGTTTCCCTTTTGTTCCAACTCATCTCTACAGGTGAAGACTTTATCAGAGGAGGCCACCAACAGGAAGGCCTTTGTTGATTCTCTAAAGAGGAGACTGAATGTTGCAACCACAGAGAAAAGCAAGTATGAGGCCTCCTGTAAAAAACTGAAGGAGGACCTGGAAAAAAAGGTAGGAAATCGCAGGCCCCTGAATTAAATAGAATCAAAATCGTATCGTGGAAGACTTTTGTAATATCAGCAAGTATTAGTAGTCTATAGTAGAAAGAAAGTAAGAGAGAGGTTTCAGGAGTGAGGAAAAGTAACTTCTGTCCATGAATCTTTACACCCCAGCTGTACAGTTTCACCCCCTTGGACTTTGTAATGGTTGTTGTTGTACAACTTTTAAAGCTATAGTGCGTAGTTTCTGTCTCCCCTATGAGGAATTCTAAGTAATGACAACAACGCTGTCAGGCACGCACCCCCACCCCTCCTCCATGCAGTTGCTAGTAGTCAAGGAGGACAGGAGGACTAAAAAAAACATGATGGACTCTTCAGAAGAGGTCATTATCTTCACTCGAGTTTCTGTGTGGGAAAGTCACCGGAGGACACAATCTTCTGAACATAGCCATATGAGAAATACAGACAGAGTTGTGTGGAGTCTTAATTAGCTTTGTATCAACTCATTTGTAACGGACGTTCATTAATATCAAAAAGTTATGCACTAAAGCTTTAATCACAGATTGTTAAATATGTATTTTTGACACTGATCAACAGAAAAAGACTCAAATGTATAAATACATAAAAATAGTATAAAAACGTGCAAAACTAATTCCAAGTTGTAAATAATGAAAACAGTTGTTTGTTTTTTTAAATACAAAATTAAGTTTAGGGTAGGGTAAATATTTTCATAGGCAATTGTATGTTAGGAATATTTATTTGTGATAATAGCATCTTTAAAATTATTCTGATGGTAAAAAGTAAGTGTTGTTTTCAGTCCATTTATTCTCAATGTCCCTGATTAAACACTACCACTAGAGTCGGCAAAGTAAAAAAAAAAAAAAAAAAATCAAATACACAGTTACTACAATTGCCGCAAATGTCACACAGGCCTATGCAGAATCTCCGCTTTCTAAAGATTGTTTGCCTTCAGCTGACTAGTTCTGCCTGCTATTTTTCTTTACAGGAGCACCGCATGCATGCCTTGCAGGCTCGTGTGGGAGCCAGCGAGCAGGCTTTGGCTGCACTGGAACAGACGGCCACTGAGCAAATGGAGGGGTTGACCCAGCAGAGCTCCCATGCATTGGACAGGCTTCAGAGACAGCTAGGTCAAGCCTACTCCCAGCTGGAGCAGCTTCATTCTTTCATCAAGGTACTTCACTAACTGTGGTGTGTGTGCCTGCAAGTTCTTCACCTGTGAATTGTAATGATTCTGAGTGTACCACCCCCCAGGTTAATTGGGCAAAAGTTAAAGGCGGGGGCCTTGGCATGCTGACCTCTGTAAATAAAATAAAGGCTGATTGCAAACAGAATGTCACCTCCCTGGTGATGCTGTACCAACTAGATCACCTCTATGCACAGCACCCACTCTAGGGTCTGGACTGTCCTTTTCCAGAGTTGCCAAGGTGGTTGTGGAAATACCCACAAGTCCCCAGTGGAGTGCCAATGTCTTGCCATGTTCCCCAGAGAATAAGTAAATGCAGCTGGGAGCGAGTTGCTGCCCCTAGTGAAGAAGTTAAGTATCTCAGGCTTGTTCTTAAGTGGAAATAAATGCATGCAATTTGCAAAGCTCTCAGCACTCGCCAGCACTTGGGGTTCAGGATGTTGCTCAAGGAGGCTTTGACATCTAGTTAAACCGCCAACCCTGCGATTTGTGGACAATCCACTCTAAATTACCTCTAGATGAAAAGTGAAATCATCAAGTGAACTGGTGTGGTGTCGCCAATCACGCAAGTGTTGTACCATACTGTTGGGGTGTAGAGGGTATTTAACCTCAAGACGAAGCTCTCAATTTACCTGTTAATTGACATTTCAGGCCTATGAGGTCTAGGTAGTGATCAAAAGAATAAGAGCAGCTCATTTGATTACAAGCTGTATATCCAGAAGGAGCCCAGAATAGAACCGTTTCTCCTCTGCATTGAAAGGAAGCACTTGAGGTGGTTCAGGCATCTGATCATGACACGTCAGCTGGATGCTTCCCAGTGGACGTATTCTGGGAATGTCCAACTGGGAGGAAACCCAGAACTAGGGCTGGACGATATGACCTAAAATCTAAATCACGATGAATTGAACATTTTACCTCGATTACAATTACTGCGAGATTTTCTAGTTGTACTTTAAATATGCTCAACTATTAAAGGTAGGATTTTTTTTTTCCTAATGAAAGCGTGCATATCTTATCTTTGCGAATTTTAAATAACCGAAGGAAACCCACAGATGCACTATTTATGGTTATTTATTGAATAATTTAAATCACAGCACACATTGCTTGAAATAAAGACATGTTGTGAAAAATGTTTTTTTTTTAGTTATTAAAAGTAAGAAAGCAAGTTTCTAAAATAATTTTAGAAAATAAATCACTTCACCGTTTTGGTGTCTAAATGTAACTGTCGTCACCGCATGATTGTCACGTTTTGTCAACTAAACTTAAGCAGAAACGACTAGGACCTCGCTTTGATCGGTAACCGGCTCACAGTCACCTTTTATTGACTAAACTTACTACTTCTGTGTCGTCTGAATGCCATAATGTTTTCAAATGACGGACACTACGTTTTTCTTTGCTGCAAGCTGCTCCTGTTACTTAGTTGACTCTGTGTTTAAGTTCTTCTCCATGTGTTGCTTCCATGAGGCAGACTGGACGGAGCAGTCACGTGACTACACACGCGGTAGTATGTTTTTAAGAGGAAAGTACATGAAGACACACTGGGGAAAGTATTAACAGGATTTCTTTTTTTAAAAAACAAAATAACTGACATGGGAAAATTACGTTGGTTAGAGGTTCTGAATTTCGGTTTATTAATCGTCCAGCCCTACCCAGAACACACTGGAGAGATCACACATCCCACCTGACTTGGGCAAACTACAGGAGCCCCCAGGACCGGCTTGGGGATGTGGCTAGGAAGAAGAACGTCAGCACTGCCTTGCTTAGCCTGCAGCCACTGCAACTGGATAAGTGTCAGCAGATGGATGGATGGATTTGTAACAATGTGTCTATGTGCCATTATGCATTTCCACTTTCTTCCAATACATAGGGAGACACAGGCCATCACTGTGATAATAATGTGTGCCCAATGGGAATGGGCACTATTGTCTTTGTCTCGGCTTAATCCATCACCTTGAGGTGTGTTTGTGTGTCTGTGTCAGTCTGCCTGTGTGTCTGGCAGAGACTGATAAAGTCTGTCCATCAACTCTGTTCAGCTGACACCTGTCTATCAAAGGAGGAAGCGGTTTGGCAGAGATAGATAGTGATGGCACACACACACATAAATCAAGTGGCAGATCATGGACACAGTTTAGTGGCAGCTAAACATAGCTTTTGTCCTTACCAACCAGAAATTACTGAAAGTATTCTTGTCCTTGTATGGCTCACTTGCATCTGAGCAGAGCATTGGAGGTTGATAGGATGTTTATTTTTGTTTCCCTTTCCTAACCTCTGATTTCTTTTACACATCTTAAGCTTCAGCCTTTCTTTTTTCACACATATGCATTTACATAGTGAAGAAGATGCACATGCATGCAATCTACACGTAACCTACAAATAGAGGCTGCACTACATGTGAAAGCATACGTGTATAAAAATGCATAGAAATACAGTTCACGCTCGTATAACTCCTCTCCTCCATTCCCATAACCCAAGGCTGGTGGGGCCATTGTGTTGTTGTTGAGGATTCACATCATTGTTTCCCTCCCCCTGGCTCCTGTGATTCCCTATAAGAACACCAAGCCCTTTGATTGGACTGCCTGACGTCCGGAGGAGATTTACTCTTGTCATGTATTGATCAGGACCGGAGGGCTGTGTGTGTGTCTGTGTGTCTGTGTGTCTGTGTGTGTCTGTGTGTGTCTGTCTTTATGAGCTTGTTGTTTTGTTCTTTGTGCCTGTATATACTGTGTGTGTTTATTTTTGTGTGGAGATTTTTTTTATTGTGTGCCAGCAAACCCTTTTGGCCCCTGCACACGCCCCAGGCTGTAAGCACTGCTGTTGAACTGCTAAACAGTGGCCCTGCATGTAGTGACTAACCACACACACAAACACACACACACACACACACACACACACACACACACACACTAAAGGTAGTTATCTTGCAAAGAATATTTTGACTTGTCATCTCTGTTGGAAAGTGCAACATTGTACAGAGGTTGGGTAATATCTTTTTTTTTTTCTGAAGATGTATGAGTATTTTTGTTATGACTTGAAAATGCTGTATGTCTTAGATACAAAGTACCACAATGATGTAACAACACATTACCTGTGATTACCTTATAGGATCCCTTTCACATACCCTTTCTGTTAAAGGTGCTTACATAATTAAATATCTCACTCTAGTTTATAGGGTATTCCAACAACAGTCAACAGCAGTTGTTGTTTATTTTTTTACATCAGTGCCTGCCTAATCTAACAAAATGAAAGCCTTTCTTTTTCCTCCCGCTCTGCTCTTTATGTTTTTGAATGGCCCTTTGTGTCCTCATGTGTGTGAAGAGGTTCAGAGGTAGCTAGTTATTAAAGAGGATATCTTTTTGCTGCTCATTTGATCCCCATCTCTATGCCGTAATCCTCGTCCTGTCTAAATTGCTCCTCTGGCAATTGTGATTGTGTACTAGCCAGGCTAAGAGCTCTTTGCAAACGCACACAGACCCTCCAAACCCCCCCCCCCCACACTCCCACCCTTTGTCTCTCCCAGGGCTGAGAATGAGTGATAAATTCAACCCTTAATCTCTTTCTAGATTCTTCCACATGCAGGGTTTAGGTCAATTGAATGTAACCCTTGACTAGTCACAGTGAATATCTATTAGGCTGTAAATAAAAGAATAGGATCTCCGACTGTTAGTTAATGAGCTGTGTATTCCTTAAGGGTAAACACACAGCTCTTAGATCACCAAAAAGAGCTAAAGCTGCCTCCCTTCATTAGGAGGTGGACGATGGTTATTATGATTTTTGCTCTTTAATCAGTCTTATTTTGCTTCTTTACACCTACATGGACGTGGTAGGCCACCTATGAAACTGGATTTGAAATGCAATTCAATCAAACTGGTCTCACTTCTGTTATTTAGAAGGAGCAAGTCGAAAAGCATCTGGACTCGCTGACTCAAAGGACAATTCACACATTTCTTGTTTTATTTTAAAGTGTTAGAGTTTATACATTAGACGTGAGATGAAAAACCAGTGTTTGCTCTGTGAGTAAATGTATTTAACCCTTGTTCTCTTCACTTTATCATTATTTTAATCCGTATGGGCTTTGTATAATGTGATCCTGTTGGTGTTCTTACTTATCTCCTTTGAATTTCTGAATGCCTGTACTCTGCTTGTGTATATTTGATGTTGCTAATAGACAAATAGCAACCCTCCACGTACTCCAGCTGTGAGCCTCAAACCACTTATTCAGTACTCTCCTGTGAGAACCACCACTTGCTTTGTAAACTGCACCTGGTCCACCTGTGTGAAATTAAGAGAGAGGAGCTGAGATGTTTGCTGCAATTCAACATTGTTCATGTGTGATTACCCTTGTTACTGTAATGCACTTGAGTGTTTTCATATGTTTGTACTTTTGTTTTTGTATGTGTGCACACACTGTACTTCTTGCTTGGCTATATTGTGTACTGTCCAAGAGTTTTTTTTATTTTGTTTTTGTGTACAGCAAGTTCTCCTGTCTCTATCTTTCCCTCATCTGACCATCTATTCCAAGGTCAGCTTTTCAGCAAGCTTACAAGGGAATGATACAGAAGATTATTGCCTCGATCAATAAGCTCAAAATGAAGCAAAGGGGAGTTTACTTTATTGACTTTCTCGTGTACAGTGGCAGTTTTAACATTTAATTGTCTCTCTGTATTTAGAGCAAACTCCCATTTAGTGCCCGACAACTGTGCCATCCCAGGCCTGCCTCGTCTCGCTTCCCATTCACTCGGGCAACATTTGAAACAGCCCCTCATAGCTTAATTATTGACAGTGTTATGCTGCCCTGTTGTACTGTGAGACATTCCGAAAGCAAATAAATAAATGAATGGCGTTTTTTCAGTAGCTCTCTTTCTCTCCCTGGTGCATGATTCTCTGTCTGTGGAGATTTTAGCAAAACTTGGGGTACGTTTGGTATCAAAGCTGTGTTCCCTCAGCTTTCAATCGACAGGGCAACAAACCCTCAGGTCCACATTCCTACAAGGGAGCGTGAGGCGAAACCGAAGAAAATCTGAGTGTGTCAAACTCAATATTCCTCCATAATGTACTAGGCCTCTCTGGCGCATGCTTGATCAATTTCATTTATTCATCTGCCAGGCAGAGCTATCCCTCTTGTTTTTCTATATCCATTTCATCATCCTCTTCTTTTTTTATTCCTTATTCTCCTCACCCTTCAGGCCCTGGCCAGTGAAATACTTTTAGACGTTCAAGAGGTCAAGCAGCAGTTGATGAAGAGGAGGAGGTTGAGGCAGTCTAACGCTGTGGCAGCAAAGGGCGGCCTCTCAGCCAAGTCTATGATCAAAGCCAAGTCCATCGCTGCCTCCATCCTCAATATGTCAGAGAATGATCTCGCGGACATAATGGACACTGATCAGGTAAGGCCAGGGGACAGTAGGTCAACATTTCATATAAATGCCAACTTTAGGATCTATATCAAGTCTAGATTACACCCAGAGCACTCAACATACCTATAATAGATTTTCTGTATTGTCAAATTTAAAAACATCCTAAAAGTTTTCAGCAGGTTCTGCCTTGTGATTGCACCAGAGGACTAGGAAAGACATTATATCATCAATATCAACTTGTAGCTTTGCCTCTTTTTCAATTGAGACTAAATGAGGTGCTACAGTAACTTGGGCTTATCCTGTGGAAACAGATGCTGTAGATTGGCATTGGTGTAGAGGAGAGGAAATATGTAGAAACATAATTCTTCTGTTGTAAATTCATTTCGCCTTTATCTAACAGTATCTAGCCTTGCTGGAAATCTCTGCTTCTGTCTGACCTTCTCTTATTAATGGGTAGATAGATTCTGGCAGGTAAGCAAGGTTGAACACCAAGTAAAGGTGAACCACACACCAAGGTATGTCACTAATAAGTTGGGAAGTTGCAGTCCAATAGAGAAGGATGTGGCTTCATGTTTAAAGCTGGTGTTCTTACTCTCAACAAGATCAAAAACCTGTCAACATCTGCAGCACCTGTCAACTTGATACAAGATTTAATACCGCACAAGTTGAGTAAGTACAACTCTTTTCATCGAACTGAAAATCCTTGCTATTGACTGTCGGCCGCTTGCAAAAGTCTGAGTTTCACACTCTTTTCCAACTTGATGGGCCCTTTCTCTACCATAGATCAGACCCAGCTATGTCATCAATTAGCAATCCCATGTTACAATCAACCTCCCATCCCCAGGGACTTCCTTCCATCTATCACAAGATGAGAGAGGGCGCTCTAGGCACTTACTCACACTTGAAACCAATTTTAGCCCTTTGCAGCCCAGCTCCACCCAGGAGATGACAGGGAACAGTTTCTCACTTGATGAAAAGTCCCCCTTATCAGAGCTGAAACCTCTGCGTGTAAAACACTCTCTTCTCCTCAACACTTGTTTTTTTTTTCTGTCGTATTAATGGTGGTTAATGGTGTGTTGCTTGGTGCCTGAACATGGTGGGTGTGTTTTTCCTGTTTTGTTAATTGAACATTCATACATCACAGTGCTGTTGAATATGCACACATGCACCAGAGAATTGTAAATTTCGTGTCACAGTGAGGTTTACAGCATAGGTGTGTGTTACCGGGTGTAATTTTGAACGTCAGAAATAGATCCCGAGGTAAATGGTTTGTTTCTGTACAAGCATCTGTACAGATGTGTGTTAAGGTGGGAGAAGGTCTTGGAGAAACTATTTAAAATGTGCACTAATTGAAACTCCTGCTATGGAAGTGTGTTTCTATATGTAGATTTTGGTCAGCTTGGGCTTGAAGGTAATACAAAATCAAGTGCACCCTACTTAAACCAACCTGAATGTACAGTAACTATGCTTCAGCTGTGCACACAAGACTTCACTAGTTGTGAGCTTTTAAAAAATGGATATATGTTCGACTAAAACTATCCACATTCTGAACTGAGGCTGGTTTGCGACACATTGTTGGAACAATGGTGTAAAATGATTTAAAAGTTTGGCACAGAGTTGAGGTGTCATGATACTTGTTTCAGAATTGGGATTTTTTTTTCCCCTCACTCAAAGAAATGTACAGAGCTTTTGCACAACCGTTGTAGATTTTAGATGTTTTTCTGTAGTCTTGAGGACGTGACATGAGGTTATCAGGATGTCCCAGCAGTCTTCAACAAGTCCAACAGATAGCAAGTGTATTCATTTATTCACATGGTAGTGCGAAACCAGTGTGCTGAATGAGAGCTCAGGGCCCAATGGGATTGCTTTTACTTTTCAGTTTTACTTTTAAATGAGAACTCTCCATTGCTACTTTTCTTTAGTTTGGCAGATTTCTCTTGTCAACAATATTTGCTGAGGTTTTTAACATTGTAGTGCACTGGTACTTGCTTTTGAAATCAATGCATTTTTGAATTTCAGACTTATCAAAATTTCTAAATGAATTATTCCTGGTTGTGGTAATATTTTAGGAGAACTTTGGGACCAGATGACCTCTGTGTAATGAACACCATCTTTTCCAAAGGCTGCATATTTTCTTTCCTCCAGAGCATTAGTCTTGGGTTGTTGATTTGTCCCTGCAAAGAAACCAGAGCTTTTGCTTGAGGTATTTTTCTGAACAGAAATGTGGTTGTCACGAGGCTACAGTATTTGTGCAGCTGGTTCTGAAGTTATAGACAGCATAACAATGAACATGTTTTCAGCTATTTCATGGCAATGAGGAATTTGTTCACTTTTTGTGTGCTTTTAATGTGTTAATTGATTTTTAAAGCTTTTAAAAGTCAAATAGAAACGTACAGCTGCTCCTTACACACAAGCATATACTATACACAAACAAACACAAAATCAATGTATGGATATAGATGCAAAGAAGAGTCAAAGTGTGCTCAAACATCCACACATGCTTACACACATGTATCACACTGCACATTGTTTATTTGCCTCTGTCCATTCCATAGCTTGCAACAGAGGACCAGAGAGGGCCGAGCAGCTCCAGGCTCCCCTGGCAACTTGTTGTGGAGTTAATGACCCAGATGTAATAAGGCTGTAATTGCCAGGCCAGTTTGTTTTGCACCTAATGATAGATGGATAGAGGGTCAGTGCTTTGTTATATATCTACCAAGGATGGGCAAGCACTCTCACGCACATGCACTCCTTCACACACCATGTTCACCCCTGCGGAAGGCTTGAAAGCAGTAGTCACCTCTCTCACTCTCTTTTTCTCTCTCGCTATTATAACCACACACTCCCCACCCCAGGTCTCTGCCTACTTCTCAGTTACCTGGAGCACCAGGCACAATAAGGCATACACAGAAATTAGCCTAGACCAACTGCTATCACCTGGGATCACACATAGAGGGTACCAGGAAGCTGGGGAACACCAGTGAGAAACGCATGCTTAATCCAAATAATAATAATAATAATAATTTATACTTTATTAATCCCGCAAGGGAAATTACAGTGTTTTCATTCTGTTGTTATTATTATTATTATTATTATACACATTACACACAGGTCTGAATTACACACACATGCTCAGTACTTATACATGCACTAATGGAGAGATGTGAGGGGGGCTGCCTATGGAAAGGCGCCATGGATATGGCCAATGTCAAAATCTTAAATGTCCCAGATAGGGCTTCAGCTATCGATTATTTTAGAAGTCGAGTATTCTACTGATTATTACATTGATTAATCGAGTAATACTTTTGCTTTATTAAAGAGCAATATTAATATACAATAGAAAAAAATAAACCAAAAAACTAACCAGCTCTGTGTCATCGCAGTGTGGACTCCCCGGGTTTTGCGTCATGAGGGGAGAGCTCTTATCTCAACCAGCAATCCTAGTGATTAACGTTACCTTGTGTCAGGTCCGCTCCGTGGACATGCGTAACATTAGACCAGATGCTTCCTGCTGAGAGGCTGAAGCATTGATGTTGTGCTACTGTGGTAAGCTAGTTCGGTTTCCCAATAGACACACTACAGAGTACAAAGTTTTTATTTTGTTACAGCTTGAAATGATCCCAAACAAAGTCTCTGGCCTGTCTCTTCTCTTCGTCCCTCGCTATTTTCTCTCTCTTCCTCCATTTTCCAATCCGAACCATCTTCTTCACGTCACCTGTACTCAGCCCGTAAGCGCATTGTGTGACAGTAATAATCATTCGTGTGAAACACAATGGGCTGTATATAGTTATATGCATTAAACAAAACTTTGATGCAAAGAATTTGCGTCAATGATTTTTAGTAATTACTCAAAGTTACTCAAGTAATCGTCTTAGCCCTAGTCCCAGCCGGCTCACTGAGTATCTTTCTCAATTGTGTAAAATGTTGTCCAGCAGAAAGGAAATTAATTCTTCCCAATAATCAAGGCACTCTGCTTTTTTTAAAATATAAAGGTTAAAAAGCCTTTATTATGTGCAGTTTATATATTTTTTTCTATGGTACTGAATATTCTACACATTTGGAATTTATGCCACATGTGTTCAATCGGCTGCTTTAGGCAAAATAATAGAGATAATATGATTGATAGGCACTGTACACCTAACTTTAACATTGTTAATCATTTTCTCAGCTGAAGGTCCTTAAAATGTAGGTTGCAGATTTTTTGACTGGCTCACATTAAAATTGATATGAATATTGGGTGATCTTCAGAGCGCACTCTGGTGAAGTCAGCACCCGAAGCGGACTCTATCAAAGTTCACATAAAGTCTGCATGAGCCCCCTCGTGGACTTTTGGCATTGGACAACCCTTTGCTGTCCCAGACTTCACAAGACTGTGCCCGTTAGGTCTGTCTGCAAGCGCAGGGACTTTTAGATTCAGCCGCACACACACTTTTCTCCCCCTACTGCCCTCCCCGCGTCTCTGTGGGGCAGTACAAAGCTCGTCACATCATTTCGAGCAGCGACGCCTGGGGTTTGAAGTGAAGAGGTAACGCATTAGTGCTGAGCTGTATATGGCCGCACAGTCGCTTTTCTTTCTGTTCATTAACAGTAACAAGGCTACCACTCTGTTAGGTCTTTATACATGAGTAGCACGCAAACGTATAATGGCATACCTTGCCACTGAGTCTCCAGAGAGCTTCTTCAAGGTCCTCGCTGGTGTGATGCTACAATTCCGCCCTCAAGCAGGAGACTCGCAGAGGCCAATCTAAAGATACAGCAGCAGGTTCTCTAATCAAGTATCTCTGGTCTGATTCACTTGAAATATTCTTATTTTCTCCATATACAAAACCCTAAGATTCCTAGGATTATCTTTTAGTTTCCTACCTGTCATTAAAATAAATGTATTTGCTGTTGTGTTTGCAGGGGGCAGAAGCCCGTTCAGAAAGTCCAAGAGACCAGGAGTGGCTGGACCACCTGAACCACATCCTCCAGCAGAAGGTCAGACTCACACCCATCTGCAATAATGATAACACAAGTCACTCATTCCTACACATACAAAAGCTATAAGCAGCCTTCCTTCATTGTATAATTAATTTCCTGGCTAGAACAGCTCTTATTTGAGGTGTAGATTTGTATAACAATTATTGTCTAGAGTGTCAAAAGGGAACAGAAAATTGGCAGAAACTTTTTAAAGTTTATGGAAACAAAGATAAGTTCAAATGGAGCAGAGTGTTATTCTTACTTGGCAACACTTTGCCAAAAACTTGTACTGGTGTAATTTCCTTAAGATTCCTTTAAGGAGGAAGATGGCCAATGATTTGTATTGCTTTATACAAGCAAAAAGGGGTATTAATTTGTTATCCCTCCACCACTATTTTATAATTTTCTATAAAGAAAATTGAAATGGTTGAAGCGGAAACCAATTATTTCATTGCAAAACTTGTTTATTTTAAAATTGGTCAGGTGTTTACATTTATTTCTGAAAAGCTATACAGTATATTGTTAAAAGTAGTATTACCAAGGTAAATGTATTAAAGAGATATTTTGTTATATATTGACTTTTTGCTTGGTAATTTAGTTAAAAAATAATTAAAGGTCCAATATGTAATGTTTGTACTGTAATAAATCCAAAAATGACACCAATGCCTCATCAGATATTAAGGAAACATGTTAAACTGAAATACTATCTTTTCTGACAACAATACTAATTTCAGTATTTTTTCTTTTTGAAATTTACATTCCGTGACGGAATTTATGTTTTGGTCTGTGTGTTGTTATCAACGGCCCAGTTTGACAGCCAGGCCGGGTTGCCAGATATACCTGTAAAAACGTAAACCCAGCGCGCTACAGCTGTAACGTTAGTACAGCCATGAAAGCAGCAAACAAACAAACAGGATCAATGGAGATAGATTCTACCCGACCTAAAAAAAAGAAAACCGCATGTTTCTAACAGTTGCGTGACCAGAGACATAACAACCCCCTGGTAAATAATGGAGATGTATTTGAAAGATGGAGACAGCTTAGAGCCCAAAAGGACGCAGAGTTGGCTTATTTTCTCCTGAACCCGGTAAGCATTAGCTTCAGGCTAATTTATCACAGCTACTAGGGATGGGCATTTTTGTCATTTCAACATTTGTGTTCTCACATTGAATTATATAGCTAGAGTACCCAAGTTGGTTCACCGCAAAAACAATTGAGACACAGCCAGTAAAGTGATCCCGACTGGTCCTGGCTAACGCCGCCATGCTAACCCTGCTACCTGTTAACGTTACCGGAGAACCAGGCAAGCAGCCCACGGCTGTTTACAGCGTGTAGCCTCGTCAGCGGCTGGAGCCGACAACGGTGAGTTATTTTAAGCCACGAGAGGGGGGCTGTAAATCGGAAAGAGAGGACTGTGAGTTTGCAGTGTGTTTAGCGATTTTTGCCATAATTCTAAGCCAATGAAGTGTGTTCCGTCGGTAAGGTAGTGGTATTTTTAGCGTTTCGTATTGTAATTCTAAGCCGAGGAAGTGTGCCTGACTGGCGTGTGGAGAGGACAGTGAGGTTGTTGTGTTTTTAGCGGTTCATACTGTAATTTTAAGCCGAAAAAGTGTGTCTGTCAGTTGGTTACAGAGCTCCGCGTGAGCACGGGCTTTTATGACTGTCAATATAGCCAGCATCTACCGTTAGCTACTCCGCTGTGCTGTGGAGTAATGTCTGGCTATGTGAGAAAAGCGTCTAGCAACATTGTTGTGAATGCTGCGGTCTCAGCCTGGCAACCCCCGTGAACTTCGAGTCTGGGCAGGAGGGGGCGGGGGAAACGACTCTCCAGTATTTTGAATTGGTAGTGCAGTAACTATTTTAACCGCTAGCTGCCAGTATTACACACAATATTACATATTGCACCTTTAATGTTCATTCAAGTTTAATTTGTATTTAAGGATTGAATGATAGTGTAACTTTATGTATCCAAACTACTAATAATTACAAAGCCAAAGGCTGTTAGACATTTTTTAGTGCAATTGCAAGTTGCCTTGTCTAGATTCCTATTATTATACCAAATATTTTAGCCTAACATTGCAGATATGCGGCTTTGTTAGTCTTCAGTGTAGAAGAATTTGGGCACCAGTTTAACCCAAATACAGTAAATGGAAGAATTGTTTGTTCCAACCCCAATAATGTGTCCTGCCCTCAGAAAACAACATTGATGCAAAAGATTAAACACAGAAAAGCAACTACATCCTGTGTGCGTGTGCGTGTGTGTGGGTGTGTGTGTGTGTGTGTGTGTTTGTGCGTGTGTGTGTGTGTGTGTGTGTGTGTGTGTGCGCGTGTGCAGCCACTCATCTGTGAGTGCTCTGCTGGAGGTTTACTTGAGTACTGTCAACGTCTGCTCGCTGTGATATGAGTATGATTGAGAGTGTCGACTCTGTGTATGTGTGTGTCTTTCCTGTGTTCTTGTCAGCGGCTGCCACAGGCACTCATGCGTCGCCTTCACACCACGACACACACCAGACACTGTTCTCCTGTTCCCCAGATCTTCTTCTGACCTTTCCACCTTCCTCTCCCACAGACACACACACACACACACACACACACACACACACACACACACACTGAATCCATGTTTTTCCCTTCTAGCTGGACAGCTCTCAGTCCCTGTTCTCTGTCTCTCTCTGCCATCCTCCACTGTCCTGCATTCCTCTCTCTCCCTCTCTTTCTCTCTCTCTCTTTGGCTCAGACCCCGAGGCAGCTTGTTAGTGGGGAACTAAATATTGATTTGGCGGGCCTGTCGATGCCGAGAGAATGAGCTAGTGTCCACCAGAGACCTCGGCACCGGCAGCCTGCTATCGACGTTTTCCGTGGGCAGAACAGGGATGGTGGAAGGTGGGGGGGGGAGTAGTGGAGGAGGAGAAGACTGGAGTATGACAAGGCTGAGACTTGCCCCTAGGTCTCTGTGGGGACCGCTGGGACCACCGCAGTCATTCTCCCCCCCTCCCCCACTGCAACAGACTTTTTCTATCCTCTTTCAAGTCCATCTAGTTCTGTTTTTTTTTTCTTCATTTATTTATTTTTATTTATTTTTCCTCTCTTCTCTATCTCGTCTGGTTTTTAAAAGCATGCTGTCGTATCAAAAGGACACCAGGCTCTGTCTCTGCATTCTGTCGTTTTTTTCTGACAGGCTGGTGTGACATCTTACATACTAAGAGACCAAGGGAAGGGTCTATGAAGACAATTTCAGTGCCTGTCTATTAGTTAATTAAGGTAGATCTCCTAATGTTGACGTTTTGATAACGTTATGATAACATGTCTATACCGCACATGTCCGCTAATGCTGAGAAGTGAGCGTTTTCTTAGTGAGGGAATACACTTCAAGAACTCATACTCTATCCTCTTTGCCTCTCTACTCTCTGTCATAGCTTATGAAAGGCTCACCAAGCAGAACATCTGTGAAGTGGAATGGCCTGGCCTGTCACCCTGCCTGTGACACTAATAACACACTCCCCTAATAGTGATATGATCTTACCCCCAAGCTGCACTCACACACACTTCTTTGGATTAAAAGACACAGTGACAGAAATAGACCCAGTGAAAGGAAAGAGAGAGATCCATGTCCTTAACTGGCTGGCTGTCACTGAAAGAGGATGAGGATGTGTCCAACTGTGTGTGTATGTCTGGGTATGTGTATGTATTTGTGTGTGCATGTGCACTCTCACGACAGCCTCATCTTGTCACTGTCAGTGCCTAATGGAGCTGCCAGTGGGACAGCACTTTATTATCTCAGTGGCCCTGTCAATAGCAAACCCATCACTCACTCGGTGTGGGTGTGGGTGTGTGTGTGTGCAGATGTGAAAGAGCTGAAGAGTGGTATGTATGTGTGCATCTGTGTCTCTATGTGTGGGCCATTGTTCACCATCGCTGTCGTGCGCTGCCACATGTCAACCTAACAAGAAAGAGAGACATCCACAACACATCGACAAACCGTGCATTGCAGGCATCGAGATAGGTGATGTGAATACGTTGAGTTACTGCTCCGTTGATGCCAAAGAAGTGCCATAGATTTCTGGAGCCCCCTCACCGCTGCCCCACACGTCTACTCAAAACCAAATGAAACATTGCATTCATTTCCTCGTCTTTCACCTCCACTGTTGAGTTAATGAAATCAAACCCTACGCCTCTCAGTGGAGAGCCACCATAGGCGGAGCTCCATAGCCAGAATTGAGGGACGGTGCTATGTAATAATCATGAGCAGGCCAGGGGGTGTACTGTATGCTCCACCGCAACCCACCATGAATAAGGCCAGCAGAGAAGATGGAGTGTCCATGTGGGCCATGGGGTCCAGGCACCGGCCCGGGGAAGCATTGATTTAATTGCCTTTGGTTTATTTGTGGAGTCCTAATTATTGACTGGAGGTAGAATTTAATGGGCCAAGTCTTTATGAAGACAGGGAAATGACTGGCTTCTGCTGCTGGCCAATAATGAACAAGAGGACCATGTGCATGCAAGTGTGTGCACATGCATGCAAACACACACGCTCCCTCCAGATCATTTTTCAGACTCATTTTGTACACACACATACCCATCTCAAGCCTCATGACAGCATAATAACATTTAAAAAGTCATTGACTCTGTTGATTTCTTTATGAGAGGACAGTGGTTTGGTTTACTGGTATGGGGTGGCGCTGAGGGCCTGCTAATATTTACTTCACAATCACACCCGAGGGAGACGTACAAGCATCACTTCTTATCAGCCTCCAAACTATAACAAGCAGGTGAACATTACATTAAGACACTAGTAGAGACAGGCTGGACCAATTTCGACTGGACTTATTATAAAACATCAAGGGCGTTAATGGATGAACTACAGGCCTGGAATTTTTCCTGTAATTTCAAACCCTTATTGAACTTTGTGGAGGGGCTGCTGCTGCTTATTGCTACGATATTAATGACATAATTTATCTAGTTAAATAACCGACTTTATTCATGTCACTTCTTTTCAAAGCCTCTCATCATATGGGTAGTTCCATAGGGCATTACATCATTAACCCTCGGTATTAAACATATCAAAGGCTCCATGCCTTACTTACAGTGCTAATGCAGCGAGAAAGTTTTCTATTGTTGTCAGTGCTGTGAGGGTGAGGGGTAGTGTGTTGTGTTGTGTGGCTCATTATGCCTCTGTAACGACAAGGAACAGCTCGGAGTCCCACACTCTCTGAAGGAAAGTGACTCTAATTAAGCCTCATTTAATGATTGAGCTAATTAAATCAGCCACTCTTTTTCTGTCTCTCTAAATGTATTTGTATGTGTGTGGAGGGGACTCAAGCCGAGCCTTTGTACTGTAAATATGTCACTGGGACAGTTGCAGGGACCAGGAGGGTCAATCCCAGGGGTCGACTGGTGTTAATACCAGAGCCCACTGTGAGTTATCCTGTACGTTCAACTTGCATTTCACATCAGTAGAAACGGCAGATACAGCTTTTTGCTGCTGTTTCTTAGTCATTAAACTGTTGGGTTGATTACTTAACCAGGGAAGCTACAGTATATCAAACAGCACATTTCCGGAGATCAGTTAAAATAGGCCAGGTGAATAATAGTATTATTTATTCTTGAGTCATGATGCTATTTTGGAGCTTTAAGGTTGCTGCCAGTTTGATTGTACCCTAGGGTCGTCCTTTGGAGCATAGTGGACTTTCGCTTTTTAAGTTACTACAGGAAGAAAATTAAGGATGAAAGTAGACATTTTCTCATTGAATAGATGACGAAATGCGTTACATTCCCTCATGTCAGGTAACAAGCATTGAAAGGGAACAATTCTTAGCACCTTCTTGTTTTGTATGTGACAGTTTGCCGCAGGCACAGACACTTTTGTTGATTGTAACTGCTTTCCAGTACATTACCACGGCCAATGAGCCATACTGGTTATCACGGATGTGTTCTTGATTGCTGAATTCTACCTAAAGGTTGCATCTGTTTTGTATGGATATCACCTTTCTATATTTATACCCCAATCGTGCCTGAATCACCTCATTTTCACACCTAATGAGTAGGAACCTGAAACAAAGACCCGGTGCTTTCCGGTGTTTAATCTTGGGTGTATTTAGGT
The DNA here is from genome assembly GCF_010015445.1 of Perca fluviatilis. Taxonomy (NCBI): domain Eukaryota; kingdom Metazoa; phylum Chordata; class Actinopteri; order Perciformes; family Percidae; genus Perca; species Perca fluviatilis. Next base: position 30,837,986 of record NC_053112.1, read on the forward strand.
CAGATCCCTAACAAATGCATGTTGCGCACTGAAATGATGTTTCCAAACAACGTATCAAGAAAAGAAGAGATTTTTAATTACAGTATTTGTGGCCCCAAGTGTCCAATTCCCTTTCATATCAGTCTCTAGTGACCTAAAGGGGAGAAAAGAGAGGGATCTGCTCCGCTGCAGGGGTAGGTAATTACGAAGGAGAGGGAGAGAATAGGCTTGTCGGTGCTTTAGTGATTTTCTTACCTGAGCCCCTCTTTGCAAATGTGACATATTCATTATAGGAGATAATCAAATGCAAGACTTTTTAGTGTGGTGCCTTTGTGCTTGAGCTTTTTTTTAATCTATTTATCATGCTGTTGTTGTTGTTATTCCCCCGTTTGATAAATTTGATTTTCAAACAAAAGTGAGAAGATCAAAGATCAAAGAGCTGTTTTTACCTCTCTGTGATAAAACTACTGTAACTACTTCTCCCTTACCTTGAATAGTGGCCTAGATTGGAGACGGCTAACCAGCCAGGGACAAAGATTTATAGCAGGAATCCTTCACCTCTGTGAAAACACTCCTGTCGTGCCAATCAGATCCAAAGCCTTACTTTTTTTATAGTGATTATTAGATTAACCAGTAGTGTACATCCTTGTTTATTACACAGATTTATTACAGATATACACTGTACAACTATAAGGTATGCTGTTGTTACAGGTAGACACTCCAGTAGGACTTTGGAAGGACCCAAATGTAATTTTTAAAATTGTGGTTTAATTAAGCAGCAACATCTGCCTAATTATACTACATTTATATTGATAAGGTGGTAAACTAGTGAATAACTGAGAAAGAACACTCAATAGTAACATGCTGAGGGAATGCAGAAATTTGAAAGACGTACCCCGTTATATCTCTTTTAGGCTCTCTGATTCCCCCTCCCTCTTCATTCTGACTCATTTAGATATCCAGCAGTCTGACACAATCTTTACAACTACTCACAAATTGGGCCCTTGGAAATAATTGCACTAACACGTTCCGAGGGAGAAGACAAAAGAGCTGGAATGATCGATCTTTTAAGAAGAAAAAAAAGTTGATGTGTGTAATGCCACTACCAGACAATGGTCACTGGAGTGCTTCAACTTTGAGCTGCTTCTTGCCTTGAGGTGTGCCCCAGGCTGTAGAATAGCAATGTCATTTAATTGGCTCATAAAAACACCTTTTGCTTGTAGCTCTTGTTCTTGTCTTCACACACACACACGCACACGCACGCACTCACTCTTACACACACACGCTTGTCAGTGTCAGTGGCTTTACATGTCAGTTCACTTCTGAAACATGTTCATGAAATCACACCTAGACAAAAGGTCTGCTCTGCAGGGCCTGTTGAATAGTAATGGACGTGAGTTAGCATGGCTTAATGCTACAGTAGCTTTTTTAGTGTTGCCATAGGGGACAGGGCCTCTTGCAAAACCGCGGCTGCGTTGCTTAGTGCTGGCGAAGGCTAGCTGTGCCAAAGGGGACAGGGGCCCGGCTAAATCAACTGTAGCATAACATTAGTGCCAGTTCCTAACACTGCCTTAAGCAGCCCAGGGGATGCGGTAGAGCAGCTGCATCACAGCTTACCTCCAACCATCCTGCAGGGTTTTGGTCCCCAGCAAATGTGGCAGTTAGATGAAAGGAAAGGATAGTCCTGATTGTCCCGTCCGTGAGCCTGTGTGTGAGTGCTTGTGTTTCCTTGTGCCAGAATCTGCTGATGTGAGTCACATACTCACCATTGGGAGATGAATCTGAATGAGAGGTATTTTATCAAACGCAATAGAATCATTTATCAACCAAGAAACCAAAATGTTCTCTCACTGTACTTGACATAAATCAACTTTAATGAAGCTTTATAAAGATGTTGATGCTGTTGTATTTATGCCTATACAGTACGTTACACAGTTTTTGTGCACCCCTGTGGATTAGACGCCGACCATAAAGCGCAACATCCCCAGGACTCTCTTCCCCTTGTGTCTTGTTGTCTCTCCACTGTCCGAGTTAAAGACTTAAAATGCCGTAAAAATACTTAAGATGAAGGAATGGAAAGAAGATAGGGTTTCCTTCATAGTTTTAACATCTGTTTCAGACTTAAATTTCACTCATCTTAGGTTTATCTAGATCATGTTTACCTGTTAGTGTTGTTTACCCATATTCCCATATCGGTACTTTTAATGATCCAGTCTCCCTCTTTGCTGTCCCATAGAGCCTTGTGTTGTGGCTGTGTCTCTATTTTAGTGGGTTTGTTTGCATAGTTAGTGGCTCTAAGTGCAATTAGCTGATTGGGAAATTGTGCGCATGTGTGTGTGTGTCTGTGCCGATGTGAATGTGTGTGTGTGAGACAGAGAGAGTGAATTCTCCCTGGAGGACAAAGGCAGAGGGAGTTGTCTCAGCAGTTACTTCAGTGTAGTGGTTCTCTGAGGAATAGCGCTGTGTGTTTGATGCATCCAGTGCTGTTGGAACTGATTCCCCACAGCACACATGCTCAAGTGCGTACACACACACACACTTCCCGGCACACGGGGCCTTGTGTTCTCTGCTCCTGTTACCTTTTAATGAAGAGGAGAGATGTGTCAAGGGCCAGCGTGAGGTTCCCACTCTCTCCAGACATATTGGAAATTGATAAGACGATAGTTTCAGATGTCCTTAAAACATGTCAGCTGCAGACCTAATTCTAATATGAGTTTGTGTTAATCACTTCAAAGAAACATGATACCTTGTATTCCCTGATGCAGATGTTATTCAGCAAAGTTTGTTACAGCACTTCAGACTTGTGTCAGCCTGTTTTCTCTGTGTATGGTTCAATGGCTTATGTTTTCACATTCTCTTTCAAGAGATTAAAAGTGAAAGATTTTATGATATTAAAGTCACTATTTTCAGCTTGGCCAGTCCACATCTTATCTTATGCCATGTGACTTAGGAAACAACTGCTCAGGGAATGAATTTGTTTCCCTCGCTTGAAAAAGGCGCTTGTAAAAGGCTGCACATAACTTAAAGTGAATATCTATAGGCTATACAGTATGAACGCCTGCCTTTGATCAGGTGCCCTAATGACCATAAAATCCTTGTGTTGATTCAGAGGGAAAACAAAATTAGCCAGAACTCTGAGGAGAAGCCTGCTCACCTCTTCTTTTATTTCTTCCATTGTTTCCACGACAACAACTAACCAAACACATATAGTTCCTTCATACTCAAACTTTGTAATCCTGTATGATTAAGTGGACATATATTCTCATCCTTTCACATTCCCAGCATAAACACAGTCTAGTAAAAACACAACAATGCTGTAAATGTCCCCATCGATGCTCATGTTTTTTGTTATGCCTTGAGACGTGTCTACTCTAAAGTGATCACTCTGGGGAAAGTGTAGTGTATTTATCAATTAAACATTTTTTTAAGTCTGTCACAAAACACTACTCACATGCCCACATTTTTTGGATGCTGTAATCATTTCTCCTGTCCATATTGGCCAAGAAGAGATCCCCCTCTGACACAATTCCAATGTATTGTGAGGTACAACATTCACAGTCCTTTTCCAATGCAAAATTAATTCTAAAATAGAAACTAAAGCTTATATGAGTTTTGTTAAATCGAGTGGAGAGCTTCCAATGTTATGGCCATTTTAGTACAAAAGTTCTCATTTAGTTTCCTCCTAAAGTGGGTCCTGGCTGAGCTGCAATGGAGGGATAGTAACAGAATGAGAAGGCTGATTTGGCAGATGCCCTCTTGATTTGTCTGACTTCAATCTTGGAACCCATCGGCTATCGGTCCGACAACAATTTAGCCTTTGGGGGGAAATGGCCAATATTTCCAGTGTAGCCAGCAGATAACGAATATCCAGGACAAGACTTGCTCTTCTGTGCAACAGCCGTTTATAGTCAGTCGATGCATTTTGTAGATCTTTTATGCCCAGATACCCATTTTGGCTAATCTTTATAAACAGATATCTGCATATGAATGCAGATCAATAAAAAAAAAAAGCTAATAAAAAGCTAAATCCTTGTCAGATGACAGCTGATGGGTTCTGAGATTGCATTTTGGCAAATGCGTTCCGCCTCTTTTCCTATCCTCACAGACTGTTTACCTGCATGCAACCAAAGTCCGCTCAAACGTGATTGGTCAATACTACAAACAAACTACAAACGGAAACCAGTCTTGTCCCGTTGCCGACACATTCTGCATTCATGCAGATATCTGTTTATGGCGATTAGTCTGACTCAGACTACTGACGCCTCATATTAGCTTTAGCTTAGTTTCACATTGCCAGACCATATGTGCAATGTATGTCTGCCTACACAGCTTATCTATTCTGGGATAGGGAAAAAATGCTCTAGATTGTTTCTATTTCTTTAAACAAATCACAACCGTCCTGAGTGGCGCTAAGCCCCGGTGGCAGCAACCGTGCCCTTGCAAAATAGATAGTGGAGATAGCGGATGGGGAGACATCTGCTGCTGTGTAGCCTGTTTTATAAATTGCTTTGTAAAAACACTCAACATGGATGGTCCCTCAAAAGTTTGAAAAGTCCTCAGGCCCCATCTGAGGTTCTGTTGTTTCACAAAACAGCACATAGTCTCTCTGAAAAGCTGCCAGGTGTCAAAAATCTGACTTTTTTTTTTTTTTTTTTATAGTGGTGAATTTGTGTGTTTTCCTCATTTTCTCTAACCCCTTCTACTACCGCCCCCACACCCTTTTTCTATCCATCCCCTCCCCTGCAGATCCCCTCTGCCGGCCAGCTAATGGAGGCTCTGCGCGTGAAGATGAAGGAGAGGAAAGTGCTGACAGAAGAGCTGGCCACGCTCGCAACACCAGTCAGCGAAAATGCCTGACTCCCTGGGCTGAAGCTGGGAAAACTGTCATCCTCTTCTTTTTCTCCCTCCCTTCTTCACTCCCTCCCCGGTTCCTACTCAGTGGGAGCTGGGCTGAGCCAAGCTGAGCCGGGGCAGCAGAACCAATATTTGTGAGAAAAGCGCTGTCGACTCACTCTGGGCCACTGGCTCAACACAGCAGCCCGGCTTTTGTAAATGAGCCCTCGACATCTGTGTTAGCGCTCAGTGCACTATGTCTATCAGACAGGCCCCTTTAGGGCCAAGCTAATTTACAGTGCAGCCACTCTCCCCCGCTCTCAACGCAGACCTGGGGTGATAAGGCAAATGCTTACGCTAATGTTTAAGTTAGACTTTTTTTTTTGCCCTCTTTTACCTCTCTCCCTAATTTATTTGGCACCTGAAGGACCTTAGGGTGCAGGGACTTGACCTAGCAATGCCAAGTCGACACTTTGAGAAAGTCAAGAGTGCAGCACAGAGCAGAATATTCACTGTAAGAGGTTACTACACTGCTCTCAGAAAACATATCTAATGATTGAAGCCCGCTGCATTTTATTCATCAAATGCACTGCAAGTATTTATTTCTGAAGGTTTGTGGATGTTTAACATATGTTATAGTTCCTACTCTGCATTTCTTCTGTTTATAATTTGATATGGTAATAATGTATAGATATTATGATTTTCTTCTGAAAAGCTCTTATTTGCTAAATAAAAACCAATTTCACTTATTTTTGGCTATATTTTGTTCTTCAAAAACTGCATTATTGTTGGAGTTTCATGGTCGTATTTCTATGTGGTCACTCGTATTTTTTTTTCAGCAGTTCACAGGACTGTCAGTCATGTGATTGTGACTGAAGATGCTCTGGTGGACAGCAGGGTTCTCATACATGATTGACATGCTGACTATTGGCATGATTCCTGTCTGTAACAAGTGACCCCTGCTGTTGACATCATTAACAAGGGTCCACATGAGCACACACACAGCACAGCACAGGGGTGTATTAGAGGAGTGGTTACATCCTTGACATAACTACCTCCAACCCCTTTTATCTGTTTTCCTTTTCCTCCCGCTCTTATTATTCATTTTGAATATTAAACCATGATCCTGATCTTCTCTGTCCTTGAGTTGGCATCCTACACAAGAGACCACACACTCTTTCCTTCAAGTCATCCTTTTTTCTTTTTAGTCCTTCCCATACCTCTCCTAGCTTTTGTTTTCCTCTTCCTCATCGCTTTCCTCCTTTCTTTTTATTATGTGTAATTAACAATGGTGTGAAGAATCCTCCGTTCAGGAATTAAAAAGAAATAATTCCACTTTTTAATCCCCCCTCCCTTCTCAAATATATGCTAATGATGTCGTTTTCCTTTATCTTTGTATAATAAAGGATTAGGCCAGGACTGTCTCTAGCTGCAACTCGGGGACCAATTTAGCTGGGATCCAGGAGAGACAAACCCTTGTGGTTAATTACCATTCATTAACATAGTTTGCATCTTTTCTTCCTCTCCGATACCCAGGAGCCAGCTATTGTCAATATTTGTCCCATATAAATTTCTGCAGTTCTTTTTTTTTTCCCAGTCACTGTCCTCCAGGGTAATGCAGCTAATGACAAACATTAATAACTCAGAGAAATCCGGTGGCACAGTGGGTATAGAAGAGCAAAGCATCGGTGCCACGCAAATTATCTCGGAGCCCCCACCCTTTGCTGTCTGACTGTCTCTATTTCTCTCTCTTCCTTTTATGCATAGTCAACATGTTTGCTCGCCGAGCCCCGGCCTCGACTGACACACTCGTGCTATTTCTGTGACATATTCAAATGCGGGCCCCCTCAGCTGGTACTCCCTCGGGTTTAATTAACCTGGCCTTGCCTCTGACGCTCCCTCAGTGAAGACGTTAAAACGATCTTGAAAACACCCTTCAAACACCCCCCTCCCCCTCAACACACACACACCGTCTTCCACTAGGCGCTGTATATGATTCATCTCTTTATTTTTTGTGTAGGAATGGCGTGCCGTACCCTTCTTTTCTTCTCTTTCACTCTCTCCTCATCTTCCACCCTTCTCTTCTTGTTCAGCTCTCATTAAGAGAGGTTTCCTGTGGGAATTACTTTGATCAGTAGTTCCAAATGCAAAGTTTTACTCCCTTCCCCTTTTATTCATTCCAGCACAATCAACTCGGTGTCATTTCGTCAGTCTTTATCTCTTTCTCTCACCTCGACTTCATTTTAAATCCAACTCTCTTGTATTTTTGTCTTTCCACGGATTCCTGCAGGAGATTGTTCCTGGAGGGGTAGAGGAGGTCAGGGTCACGGGTTGACTTTAGGGTCGATCGATGATTTGTGTATGTGTGTCCCAAGGCTTCTCTGTGGTACTTTTAAGTTTCCTCAGTCTGGTGTGAGTGCGTGCCACTTGGGCGGGAAGGCGGGTAGCCCTCAGTACAAACAACAGTCAAAGCACAAACTGAGAATTTCTGCAGCCTCCAACTGATGCACAATTAGTCCTTTCAAATCTCGTCAACCAGCTGTGGAGTGAGTAGAAAACAGCCTCTGGTGATTTCCCTTACTTCACTGACACAGTTTCACACCCCGGCTATTGCTGCCAATAAACCAGTCTGCTTTGATTTCACACACACAGACACTTGGCACTGTCTTAAATAACAAGGTACTTGTGACATAGCCAAATGTGTTTTTGACAAATGTATAATGCAACATGTTTACGGTTTTCATTGTGTCTATCCTTCATGTTTGATGCACTGGGAGAAGGTTCAGAAACAAAAGGTAGATGCTGTTTACAGAGTGTATGACAGAAATCCCACGCTTTTGTATTTATCTCTGACTGTTGGGTGAAATTTTAGTCAAGAGCCAAATTATCTTTTTAACTTTTCGATCACAGATACGGCTCTTCAATAAGTCCATGTATAATTTTCTTATCAGATCAGATGCCACCTTAAAAAGAAAAAAAGGAATCAACGATGCACATATGCTATGTATACAACCTCATTGATCTTCGCTTGAACAAGTCCCTTATCCTCCTCTACAGCACTCCAGACATGAAACAGCAGCAGATTATGGGTGGATGCGGCCCGCCGTGGGAAGCTAGGGAGCAGATAAAAAGGGCAGCTACTCGGGGGACTAAAGCTATGTTTTGATGCTGTGTGATAAAGCAGAGGCATAGGGCAAGAGGAAGGGGAAAGTTACAGGATCTATATATATATATATATCTCCTCTGGCTTCCCTTTTTGGATTTCTCTCCCCTCCCTCTCACCTCTTTGTCTTGTCCATTGTAACCAAGCTGTTCCTGCACTTTTCTTGTTCTTTGACACTCACACTTTCTCCATCCCAGTGGACTGTCCAAAGCCTTGCTCATGGCAGCTGTCTCTCTAAAGCCATGGCCTGAGCTCCTGGGAAGAGAAAAAAAGAGAGAAAGAAAGAATGGGAGAGGGGTTGATCTGGTCTCTAATCCACCTTCTCTTACAGCGTAGGAGGGAAGCTGCAGTCCTCAACATCACCTCAGAGAGAAGCGACTCTTTGAACGTGACTACCTGAACCCTCTGGTGTCCGTATGACTAATCTGGGACGTTGTCTCAAACGATGTAGAAAATCTGGCTTCTAATATCACAGATCAGTTAAACTGTCATTCTTGGGTGCGCTATATTGTTGTCAAATATTTCATTCTTTCAAATATGCCAAGCTTCTAAGCAGGGGATTGGGTTTTTTTTGTTCTGAGGCTCCGAGTTCATCAGTTGACACACTATCCATAGGACCATTTTGTTATGTGCATACAGAATAAAAACAAACAGCATCAGTTTTCATTGGTCCTAGTTATAAAATAGGCAGCCGTCCTTTGTTTTCTGCCCCAGCATATATAATAACAACTTCGTCTGCGGTGTATAGCTCCTCAAAGCACCTCTCCACCTTGACTAACTTTTCCAAGCGCTCATTAGCGGACTGGCTGAAGTTTGGAGGGTATGAAGCGGGCTGGCAGATTACCCCCTGTAAAGTAGCACACCTCAGGTAATCACACTAATGAATTCAAGAATCCCCCCACTCACCCACCCCTTATTCCTTCTCCTTTTTCCTTCACATACTTTCTCTCTTCTTCCACAGTGGCGGGTCGGTGCAAGAAGTGCCAAACAACAAAGAAGTGTTTGTTTGCATAATATTAGCACTGCACGCTCGCACACAGTGGCGGGGGCCTGACTGCAGGACTGACTGGAGGCTTCCCATGAACACAGGTGGAGCAGGGCGAGCATCACTGGGACCAATTAGAGCAGAGCACAGGTACATTAGCATGTTTGAGTGGAGTGGGATGGCGTGGGGATTGGTAGGCCTTACGAAACACACAAACACATGATCATGGCCTGGTGTGTGTTAGTTATTTGTCTCTAGTGACACCACTGGCATATGTGTGACAGATGACCCCCGCTCTGCTGTCGCAGCTCATCCTGTCTTTTCCATCTGCACCTACACACCTTTTACCTCACAGATGCAATTGCAGTTTTCTTGCAATGCAAGGGGCTTTCTTTATGATGACATATTAACATTACAATTTGCTTATGTTTTAAAGATTAATATAAAGTCAGTTTCTTGTGGGTTGTTTCCTCAAAGGTGAACAGAAACAAGCAGGAAGATGTGATTCACAATGTGTTTAGTTCACCAATGCAAACAATGAATGTAACTAACTGAGTGCATGAGCAGGCACGAGCATTTAAAGGGACCATCTTGCAAAACTACCATGGTGAAAATGAAGGTACAAATTTTACAAAAGTAAACAATGAATTAAGATTAAGGTTAAAAAATAATAATAAGGATCTCAATGTGCCCAGCAGTTCTGGGTCTGCCCAGAAAACAAAGTGGATTCCTGATTTCTGACCCTACCCATCCCAGACACCCTGCAAAGGCCATTGTACGTCATTCTTGTGGTCAGTGCCCAGAGTTCATGATCATAGGTGAGGGTTGGAACTCAGTATTGACGGTTAGCCTAAAAGAGGCAAACTGGCGACTCAAGAAGGGAAGGCAGGGTAGAAGAGAACTGTTGACCTCAACCAGAAATATTAGGATGATGTAAGTAACGCTTTGAGGAATTCTTGAGCCTAGCCGACATGTGCTCTGTGGATGAGATAAAGTTGACAAAGCTACTGTTGGTAGAGCTCTGGATTTTGTTGGGCTGTCTTGGTTTACATGCCTTATCAATGTCATGCAGAGATCATGATCAGCACTTATTGGTTGGCAGATGTACCTGTTTTTAAAAGAAGCGCAGTGGAAGGTGGACCCCAATTATTGGAATATCAGACTGATCAGCCTCTCCAGGAAATATTAAACCAGGGTGCTGGAAGGGATGATCTGGCCAATTGCAGATTCCATCCTAGTCGAGGCAAAGCAGACCCTCTTTACTTTTGCAGAGATAAAAGAGCGAGAAGTGGGAGTTTGGTCCTTCAGTCTACATATCTGTCTGTGATTTAAATGAACACAATGTTTTGGCTTGGTTGAGGAGTGTCCAGTTTGGTGACTTCAGTACTGTGTCTTTTTGCCGACAGTGTGGTGTACTGTATAAGTAGGCATTCAGCTCTAAATCCAACATTTACAGCAGAAATAAGATTCTAATATATAGTAGTACCAAAAAAAACTATCTGGATATAATTATAAGTCATACATGTTAAAAATGTGCCCTCTGTGGACTTGTCAGTAATGTGTAAATCAGAAACTCTGACTGTTCCAACTCTGTGATATTCCAACTTTCAGTCAGAGCTGATGACAAAAATGAGACCAGTGGTCAGTGTAATAAAGTTAATGGTAACAATCCCATATTTCACATGAGCTCAGCCTTCATCTGTCTGCACAGTACAGGTGAGATTTATCGTCTCATGAGTTAAGACAAATGGACACTCACCTCAGGCCACACGCACAAATACAGATCACTAAGCCGTGGGACCTAGCATTTTATCAGAGCTGCCAGTCGAGGCCAGTGAGCAGGAAAACTTAGCAAAGAACTGCACCCAGGTCACCGTCAGCCGGTTTGATGTATCACTCGTACTTTCTCTGGTAGCCAATCAGACCTACTTAGACAAAACAACAATGGTTTTCAGGGTTATCCTGCAGTATTTGTGATAAACCCTCAAACATTACATATGCTGCTTTCACTGTCGAGCTGGTCTGATCTGATAGGGTCATACAACAAACTGTGATCATATGTGTTGCATGCAGTTTGCACTCTGTTACAAACATATGCATCATCATTGCTGCATTATTTCCTACCACTAGGTGGAAGCAAAACATCATAGATTGTGACTTATTGGGCAGACATAACAGGCATATACTGTAGAGCTGGATAACATATAAGAACAGGACCCTTTTTGACCCTTGATGTTTTTTTGATGTAGACATTTCCTTTGGTGGTATCCCTTGTGAGTAAACTGGATTTATACATGAGTTATTTATATAAATTATGATTGAATTGTCTTTGCAATCCATTTTCAGGCTTACCTTTTGACATTTAATTAAAAGCATTTTTTGTTTGGTGTCTTGTATGTGTGAGAGAGAGAGAGAGTAGAGAGAGAGAGAGAGAGAGATGGTAGATAATTCTTTCCTTCTTCCACACGATGGCGCCACTAACATAACAAATGATTCTCCGCATTTTTAATCATCTCTACCTTCTGTGGTGGAATTTAATCATTACCTGAGTACAGAATTAGACCCAATTGTAAAATAGAACAAAAGCGAAACGATGGAGTTATGCCCTTGTGGAACAATTGAATTGTTTAATAGATAAATATACTCAGAGAAGCTGTGCCATTGTAATAATATTAAACGCACATGTACATCCTGAACTGTGTGGACCCAGTTTGTGTTCTAATGGTGTGAAATACACCTCCCACAAATGTACACTGCACACAATTACAGTTTATTATTGTTTACCCAGCTTGTGTTAACATTTCAACACCCAGCAATTACTTCAAGATCAAAAGATGAGCTGTATTTAAATGCTTTACTAATAACTGAAAGGGAGAGTTAAAAGATGAATGTAATATAACATCTCACACCTCTACTATATCTTAAAGGTTGCATCTCTCATTGACTTAGAGTTTAGAGTTAATTTCCTATACACAAAAGCATCTTTGAATATATAGTCTCTATTTGTTTTAATTGGACATTTTACAACCGCAGATAAGATCATATTTAGGATTTGAAAGCCCATTTGGTGATCGTCACTCCGAGTCTTATTCCAGGGCAAGTAGTCCTACCACAATCGACCAGCCATCTGGCGGAGAGGGGCTGCCTCTGAGCTGATAAATGTGTGCAGGTGACTTCTTAACTTTAATTCAGTTAATTATTAATTAGCCATTATTTTCATTAGTGCCGCAGATTCGTGCAGGCTTTTAATCTTATCAGCCAAAGAATATGGTGATGCCTCAGATTGAGTTTGGGTGTGAGTAGCCAAAAATGGGGCCAATACATTGCGGTTAAAAGTGTGAGTACTGTAATGGGAAAATTACATTTAAGCCTAATTCCTTATATTTTTATGTTTAATTCGTACTTTACTTCTCTCACAAATGCTGAAAGAGTTGATCTCATTTCCCACATGCAGATTTTGATTCTAACTGCTGAGACGTCCAGTCTGGAACATAATGTGAGCACTGTTTGTCTGAACAGATAGGGGCTACAAGGTCACCCTAAAACTATTGTACAGGGAGGAGGAGGCGAAATGGCTCCGAGAATGTCTCTTGTGTTTTTTCTGATTGTCTTCATGTGTATCAGATTGCCTGTAAGAATTGTAGCGTCATAATATTCCAAGTGCGTGTGTGCTGTCACTCTGAAGATGCATAAAAGCCTGGTGTTTTTGTTCACTCATTTGAGAAACTGACTCCACACTGGGCTGCGGCCTTTTGTGAAATCATGTTGCTCCTATATTTGCAAGTATATCTTTTTTAATAAAATACAAAAACCCAACTTGGTTTTAGTCTCAGTCTGTCTTATTTGTTTCAATTTACTAAACTCTGAAATTTCCCCCCCTGCTGCAAAGGAAACTTCCACTACAGTACAACAGCAGAACTGTGCACATTTCGCTACTGCACATTATCGTTAAGCCCTCACATATGCATTGTTCTGTTCTGAGGTAACTTTAAAGCCCACGTCCACTATTATCTGTAAATCAATGTCAACACACTCAGCTTTCATTTAGTTTGAATTAAACCAGGTTTCTGTACTTAGCATAGTGCAGTAACAAAATGTGCACATTTCTGCTGTTGTACTGAGTTGACTAATTGATGACACTAGTCAGGGATGGCACAAGTTCATGATTTTATGTGTTGATATACTCATTCATTTCCACATCGGATTTGGACAGTTAGAAACTTTGTGGAAAGCTGCCTTCAGCTTCTACACACAGCTGGAAAAAATTATTATTATTATTATTGTGTACTCAGTTTGTGTTTGCATTTCAACACCCAGCAATTACTTATCAAGATCAAAAGATGAGCTGTATTTAAATGCTTTACTAATAATTGAAAGGGAGAGTTAACATTTCACAGCTCTACTATATCTTAAAGGTTGCATCTCCCATTGACTGTTTAGAGTTAATTGCCTACACAAAAGCATCTTTGAATATACAGTCTCTATTTGTTTTAATTGGACATTTTACAACCGCAGATGAGACCATGCTGCCTTCAGCTTCTACACACAGCTGGAAAAAAAAAACATTAACGAAACGTTGTCATGTCACCACGAGGTCCATAATTCAAGTGCTCAGGAAAATGGAAATGTGAGCATCTACAAACTCTATCTGTTGAGGAAGATTGTATGATAAGATCCAAAGCTCCAGAACATCTACAGTACTAATGGACCTTGCAGTGAGATTGTATTGTCAACTTCTGTTTCCAGGGTCAAGAATGAACTTTCAATTTGGTCATAAATTCAGTTATTAAACTAACTTCCTCATGCTATAGTAAAATATAGTATATGTATATTTTTTTTTGCTTTTTGCTTATTATTCTCGTTTGACCACACTGATGTTTTCCTCTCAGCTCAGCAAATAAGCATTTTGCACCTGGACCATTTTATTGTTCAATGTGGAGTCAATTTCACTGATGGAATATGAAGAAAGGTAGTCACTAAGTTCATAGTGGGACTTCTGTCTCTCTGTTGATGGGTGCTGTCCAGGGTGCTGGAGAAGTTGGGAGCTGCTGAAGATGTCAGGCTTCATTTTATAAGTCAATCTCATTAGAGGTGCAAGCACCGAAACTAATTGTATATCCCAAGTGTTTTTGTAGTCTCTCTGTAGTTATTTCTCGCCAAGGTGATGGTAGTATATATCCAATTCATCCAATTTGAATTAAAGACAATACCTTTAGCACCTCCACTGCAAAGGGCAACACACATTTTAGTCTTTAACCAACAAACGTGATCTACAAACCTTGATATTAAAGTTAGGAAATGTTTTCCTTTTCTCTGCATTATTTCATCCTAATGTCAGATTAAAGCTGAGTCTAAATCAATGGTGGAAGAAGTGGAAGATCCTTTATTGAAGTGAAAGTAGTAATACCACAATGTGAAAATACTCTACTACAAGTAAAAGTCCTGCATTCAGAACCTCACTTAATTAAAAGTATCAGCAAAATGTAATTAAAGTATCAAAAGTATGTTCCCTGTCAGCATTTTACTATTATATACACTCAACAAAATTATAAATGCAACACTTTTGTTTTTGCCCCCATTTTTTATGAGCTGAACTCAAAGATCTAAGACTTTTTCTATGTACACAAAAGAACTATTTCTCTCAAATATTGCTCACAAATCTGTCTAAATCTGTGTTAGTGAGCACTTCTCCTTTGCCGAGAAAATCCATCCACCTCACAGGTGTGGCATATCAAGATGCTGATTAACCAGTCAGTAAACAAAAATAAATAAATACTAGAACTGCAAGCAGTTATGACGGGGCCCAAGCCTCCGATGCCAGTCGTCCCAGATGCCCCGGGGAGCTGCGCCAATGCGGGACCTGAAGCATTACGTGGTGGGGGCAAACGTTGGTGAATATCGAGAGGTTTGATGCACAAGCTCTGCGGTACTCTGCCGTTGCAAATGTATAGGTTAACAGTTCATCTCCATGCATATACAGATTACCTTTAACAATTCTCTACTACAAACAAACTTCTTAACCCCCCTGCCCACAGGGGACAGCAGAGAGAAATGAGAGAGTGACTGAGAGGGTGGAGGTACCGGCAGGTGCAGTGTTGTAATGTAACGGAGTACAAATACTTCGTTACTGTACTTAAGTAGAAATTTCACGTAGGCCTATCTGTACTTTACTTCGCTATTTAAATTTATGTCAACTTTCACTTTTACTCCACTACATTTCCTAGATAAAATGTATACTTTTACTCCGTTATATTTCCACTAAGCATCTTCGTTACTCGTTACTAAAAAATAAAATTAGAAGAAATGTGTGCGACTGCAATAAGGGAGGTTTGGCGAATCACTGCTCCTAGATTGCATTAAGCACGCTCCGCACGCCGCGCGCTCTATTTCAGCGCTTGTTTGTTGCTAAAGGAGGAGGAGGACGCACAACTGAAACCGCCATGGAAGCATGAGCATCTACTGGAGGACCTCCCGTTATCGTAGACGACCAGGCTCGACATAAGCAATGGCCCGATGGCCCGGGGCCAGTAAAAACGTATGTCGGGCTGGTTGCAGCCACAGTCACTGGTGTGTGCGTTACTTCACGCAGCGGGTATAAGTTAGCAGCAGGTTTGATATTCGCAGGATATTCGTTTTCGACCTACCCCCATTCAGTGTCTTCAATAAAATTCCACTACATTACTAGTGTAGTATGTTGAGGACAGTTTAGGACATTGTATCAAAAAAAATCACAATGGTATTTGTTGTCGCTACCGATTTACAAGCGAAAACAGCACTTCAATCTATGTTCCGGCTGTTGGCTGAGTTAGGGACCGTCTACAAATTGCATTACTCAGGCTGGTGACATAGACTACTGGGATTCTTTCAGGAAAGAAATCACCAAAAATCTATAAAAAGACATTTTCTCATTCTGATTGCTGTAGTAGTTGCCAATGGTGGACTGCTAGTTACTACAGGTCATATTTTTGTCATATGTCACATTATAGTGAAACTGGATGGAATTAAAAGTTTAAAATATTCACCAAAACTCAACAAAAATATATTTTCTCATTCTGATTGCTGTGGTAGTTGCCAGTGTTGGACTGCTAGTTACTACAGGTCATATTTTTGTCATTTGTCACATTATAGTGAAACGGGATGAAATTAAAAGTTTTAAATATTCACCAAAAATCTATAAAAAGACATTTTCTCATTCTGATTGCTGTAGTAGTTGTCAATGGTGGACTGTTAGTTACTACAGGTCATATTTTTGTCATATGTCACATTATAGTGAAACAGGATGGAATTAAAGGTTTAAAATATTCACCAGAAATCTATAAAAATACATTTTCTCATTCTGATTGCTGTAGTAGTTGCCAATGGTTGACTGCTAGTTACTACAGGTCATATTTTTGTCATATGTCACATTATAGTGAAACAGGATGGAATTAAAAGTTTAAAATATTCACCAAAACTCAACAGAAATATATTTTCTCATTCTGATTGCTGTAGTAGTTGCCAGTGGTGGACTGCTAGTTACTACAGGTCATATATTTGTCATATGTCACATTATAGTGAAACAGGATGGAATTAAAAGTTTAAAATATTCACCAAAACTCAACAAAAATATATTTTCTCATTCTGATTGCTGTAGTAGCTGCCAGTAGTGGGCTGCTAGTTACTACAGGTCATAATTTTGTCATATGTCACATTATAGTGAAACGGGATGGAATTAAAAGTATAAAATATTCACCAAAACTCAACAAAAATACATTTTCTCATTCTGATTGCTGTAGTAGCTGCCAATAGTGGGCAGCTAGTTACTACAGGTCATTATTTTGTCATATGTCACATTATAGTGAAACGGGATGGAATTAAAAGTATAAAATATTCACCAAAAATCTATAAAAAGACATTTTCTCATTCTGATTGCTGTAGTAGCTGCCAATGGTGGACTGCTAGTTACTACAGGTCACATTTTTTTCATATGTCACATTATAGTGAAACGGGATGGAATTAAAAGTTTAAAATATTCACCAAAACTCAACAAAAATACATTTTCTTTTAATTTCATCCCATGCATTTGTTACTTCCAGGCTGGACTATTGTAATTCCCTACTGTCAGGTTGCTCAAATAAGTCTCTTAAGACTCTCCAGCTGATCCAGAATGCTGCAGCGCGTGTTCTCACAAGAACTAAGAAAAGAGATCATATATTAGCTTCTCTGCATTGGCTTCCTGTTGAATCCAGGATTGAGTTTAAAGTCCTTCTCTTGACCTACAAAGCTCTAAATGGTCTAGCAGCATCATATCTAGAAGAGCTCCTAATACCCTATTGTCCCACTAGAGCACTGCGCTCCCAGAATGCAGAGTTACTGGTGGTACCTAGAGTCTCTAAAAGTAGAATGGGAGCTAGAGCCTTCAGTTATCAGGCTCCTCTCCTATGGAACCAGCTCCCGATCTGGGTTCGGGGGGCAGAAACTGTAATCGCTTTCAAGAATGAACTTAAAACTCTCCTATTTGATAAAGCTTATAGTTAGGGAGTGAGGAGTTGCAGTGTTCACCTAACTGGCCCAACTGCTTCTCTTCATAATTGTTAGATTAATAATACATAACAAAGTAGAGGGAGGCAGGCCAGCCAAACCAGATCTCTGGGGAGTTTACTGGAATTGTTGGAATTGTTGGGGCTTTGTAAATTATAGAGTGTGGTCTAGACCTACTCTATCTGTAAAGTGTCTCGAGATAACTTATGTTATACATTATAGTAGTGTGATACTGTAAATAAAATTGAATTGAATTGAACATATGACAAAATTATGACCTGTAGTAACTAGCAGCCCACCATTGGCAACTACTACAGCAATCAGAATGAGAAAAAAGTCCTTTTATAGATTTTTGGTGATTTCTTTCCTGAAAGAATCCCAGTAGTCTATGTCACCAGCCTGAGCAATGTAATTTGTAGACGGTCCCTAACTCAGCCAACAGCCGTAACATAGATTGAAGTGCTGTTTTCGCTTGTAAATCGGTAGTGACAACAAATACCATTGTGATTTTTTTTTGATACAATGTCCTAAACTGTCCTCAACATACTACACTAGTAATGTAGTGGAATTTTATTGAAGACACTGAATGGGGGTAGGTCGAAAACGAATATCCTGCGAATATCAAACCTGCTGCTAACTTATACCTGCTACTTCACGCAGCACATGTACTGACTGGAAACGTTACCGAGGATTATTTACCGCCGATGGCGCAGATGAACTAACGCTACACTCGTTACTGTAAGTAGGTAGCCTACAATAAAACCTCCATAATTAAAGAGTCAATACTTATCAATAACCCACGTACCTGTTCTACAGGCAGAAACACGTAGAAACCCATATCTCAGTCTGCGCTGTCCACTCTCGTCCACCGCGCTGTGCAACCCAGCTCTACTCTGCAAATAGCGACTTTACAAACGAGCTAAAATGAAAGATGTCAGTTTGTAGTCTAACTGTTTGTCTTAATTTGCAACCAATCTTGAACTTTGGACAAACTCTTGTAAACGTAGCTGCTGTCTAAACGAGCCATCCTCTCCGCTGGAGCGGTATGGATGTATTATAAGACCAAAACAAATACATGTGGCTACTTAATATGCATGTGAATGACGCGTTCTTCATTCTTGATGATGTTGCTGGTTGTATTATTTAGCAACAGAATTGTCTTATTTCAAATTAGGCATACAGGACTAATCGGAGATCATTTTCTAGTTAAGTAGCCTATCTAGTTATCATTATGGATTTTCCATGTTTTTAGGGGTTTGATTGCTAATGTAAAAAATATAGCATTAATTTAGTAAGAAAGTGAAAATATCAAACAAGATGATGCGCATTAGGTATAATTTTATTTTCTTTATTTGAAAGTCCGGCCCCTGGAGTGTCTGCTTAAAAAAATTCTGGCCCTTGGAAAAATGTAGTTGATGAACCCTGGTCTAGCTTTGCTGCTAATGGCACAACATCCAGTGGCAGTGGCTAGCTGGGTTAGATCCATTTTCTAAAGCATAGGTGCAGCGTATATTTTCCTGCTTTTTTATCCTTTTCCAATCACACCTATGATATTTCTTTCAGGGCCAGTAAAAATGTAGAAGGGGCCAGCAAAACTCTGATCTACTGGCCCCGGGGGCCAGTGGGGATTTTTTTTAATGTTGAGCCCTGCGACCACCCCGACGATAGTGGTGAACAGGGTAGTGGTGAAGATAACGTCATACACCTGTGTTGCAAGAAATGTTTCTGTACATTGATGTCAGCTCTAAAAATCTGCTGTTTGTTCTTTGAACTTAAGATAATTGTGCCTGAAAAGTCCTAGAAAAGAATGTGATTTTGATTTGATGAGTGAGATTAAGAAGATATGGGAACCCTGAATATGCTTTATGCTTTACTATAAGAAAGCCACAATAAAAGTTCTAACCGCTTGCTTTAAAAAAAAAAAAAACTTTTACTTTTACTTCAAATACTTAAGTACATTAAATATCAGAAAATTACTTTTGATACTTAAGTACAGTATATATCAGATACTTTAAGACTTTTACTTAAGTAATATTCTAAAAGGTAACTTTCACTTCTACCAAAGTCTTTTTCTAGTACGATACTTGTACTTTTACTCAAGTATTGCTTTCTAGTACTTTATACAATACTGCTGGAAACGTTACCGAGGATTATTTACTGCCAATGGCGCAGATGAACTAACGCTACACTCGTTACTGTAAGTAGGTAGCCTACAATAAAACCTCCATGATTAAAGAGTCAATACTTATCAATAACCCACGTACCTGTTCTAGAAACACGTAAAAAACGATATTACAGTCTGCGCTGTCCACTCTCGTCCACCACGCTGTGCAAACACAGCTCTACTCTGCAAATAGCGACTTTACAAACAAGCTAAAATGAAAGATGTCAGTTTGTAGTCTAACTGTTTGTCTTAATTTGCAACCAATCTTGAACTTTGGACAAACTCTTGTAAACGTAGCTGCTGTCTAAATGAGCCATCCTCTCCGCTGGAGCGGTAAATCTATGGATGTATTTTAAGACCAAAACAAATACATGTGGCTACTTAATATGCACGTGAATGACGCGTTCTTCATTCTTGACCATGTTGCTGGTTGTATTATTTAGCAACAGAATTGTCTTATTTCAAATTAGGCATACAGGACTAATCTGAGATCATTTTCTAGTTAAGTAGTATCTACTAAGAAAGACACAATAAAAGTTCTAACCGCTTGCTTTTAAAAAAAAAAAACTTTTACTTTTACTTCAAATACTTAAGTACATTAAATATCAGAAAATTACTTTTGATACTTAAGTACAGAATATATCAGATACTTTTAGACTTTTACTTAAGTAATATTCTAAAAGGTAACTTTCACTTCTACCAAAGTCTTTTTCTAGTACGGTACTTGTACTTTTACTTAAGTATTGCTTTCTAGTACTTTATACAACACTGTCTCTAACAAGTCCACGTTTCATGAGAAAAATAGCCCTGTTTTTGGCTTTGTGATGTGATGATGGATTTTCCAGCTAATCGAAGAGGGTTTTTAAAATAGTTATTTTGCTTATTTTTCTCAGCCCATAAAGGAAAACTGAATCCTTCAGTGTATGTTCAAAATCAACAAATTTAGAGATACATGGTTTTCACTGGAGAGGAAGGGTATGCAAAGTTGTAATCTGAAAAGTAACTAAAGCTGTCAGATGCATGTAGTGGAGTAAAAAGTCTTCTCAGCCTCTGAGATGTTGCAAATGGAAATACTCAAGTAAAGTAGCCTAAAAAACACCTCGAATTTCTGCTTAAGTAGTAGTAGCCTACTTGAGTAAATGTACTTAATCGTATTTACGTTCCACCACTGGACTAAACTAAGTCTACATATATATGTATATGTCCCCCAGTTTGATCTCCTAAATGAGCTTAGATTAGAAATACCTCAGGCTCCTTTTCGAGTATCCAGCCGTGGAGAGGCGGCGGCCGCTTTAAGAGGAGCTGACTCCGACGTCAGCGCCGTTTTATAGACATGTGGCTCTGACATCCAATAGCCTGATCATCAGGGCTTTAGTCTGTCCTCTTTTTCACAGGAGATCCCTCTGCTGAAGACCAGCGTAGACAGGGGTTAGCCACGGTTGCAAGATCATCACCACCAGAAACAATTATAGGATCGTGATTTCCTCCCTCACGCACCTGCAGCATCAAGTTTATATCCACAGCTAGAACCACCGTGTAGCAACCATGTCTGTAGCGGGGCTGAAGAAGCAATTCCACAAAGCCACTCAGGTAAGAAGAACGCGACGTCCTGAACACCAGCTCTTCATGTTGTAGCGTCACATTGGTGGAGAACAGTGCAGTGGCGTTTGGGTATAGTAGCCAGAGATCGGTCTTTATTAACACCTCGGGCTGCACTCATTCATAGCAGCCTGCTGTAGCTGTGCTCCATCTATTCCCTCTAAATCACTTACTCAATGCTGTCCTGGTGCTGAAATGTACTCCACTGAAAAGATGGTGCAGCATTGCACCAATATAATAATGTGTTACTCGTGTTTTGCACTGCAGCATCCGCTCTGTATTCTGCTGTGGTTAACAGGAAGACCCACGATAATGATTCAGTCCTGTTTCTGTGTGGCCATCTGGGAGGCAGGTGGCACGACATTGTGATGATGGTGATGTCGGGGACGTCAGTTCCTCTCGGTACCCTTCAGATGACATTCCGCACAGAAAACCACCAGAGCTGCAGCTAACGGGCAGCCGCTCACATTTGCGCAAATTGTTTCCCTTTTAATGAAGGACGGTTTAAATCAGTTTCTTTCAGCCAAACACAGTGGGAACCCCGAGGAGGAGCACGGTGTTACGCAATCGTTAAGTGCGCCTTGGAGAAATCCGCTCCTACTGTACCAGCAGCGGCACGCCATGTCCTCGGCGCCCTCTAAACGCGCTGATCTTCTATTGCGGGATACCAGTGCTGAATTAAATCATGCCTCCCCTTTCTAATGCTGAATCATCTGTTGTTTTTAGATAGGACTAATGCATGAGAAGATACTCAGTCCAAGGTTACTCAGAGGCTTCCTTAACCCATCCCTCCCATTTTAGTATTTTAGTTATTTTATTTAGAGCTCAGACTCTCAGTAAGTTTGAAGGCCACCAGCGTCCTGGTCATAGGCAGGCCCGCCATCAGAAATTATGGACAGGGCGGACAACATGTTCCAAATTGTAGGTCCCTCATCCAACCCACACCAGCACTATAGACCTTTGCATATGTCCCCCTTGGCCCCGGTCATCTGTACCCTTTGGCCCCGCCACCCCCTCACAGCAGCCTGGCCATAGGTCACCAATAGGATCTTGATGGTCAAAGGTATGGACAGATCTGTCCCCGCAGCCTTCCACTAACTCTAGAGCTTGGAATGACTTTTATTTCTGGTGTTGGCTGGGAGCTCAGCATCTGAGGGAGGTTGTCCTGTTTCTCGGGGTGAGTCACAGTAACACTGACAGTCAGCTTTAGGCGTCACACAGCAGGACACCCGGAGCCTGGCTGAGTCATACACACGCTGCTCTCTCCCTCCATGTTCTCCAGTTCACCCAGTCTCCAAATGGCCTTAGCTACAGCTCCCAGTTCACATTATTCCTAATCGTCACTGAGATAGATGGGAGGGTATAATTTCTTATTTGTGACACTGATAGTTGTGTATCTCTTGAAGGTCGGTGTCTGTAGAAAGTGAACCCTATTAATTACATGTTGGACCTGAATTACTGAGACTAACGCAGCAGCTTGTGAGGACAGGAGTTAATTTACACATTTAACAGATGGGATCCATGTGGCGATACAACTGAGTCTAGTATTGTATTTTTTGTTATTTATGCTGCCATTAGTTATTTATATTATTGTTCATGTCACACTGACATTTGAGAGGCTTGTGTAGATGTTTTAAGCCAGACACAGGAATGTTGTTATTCTTGAAGTGCAGCACTTACAGATCAAATATAAACAATAAACTGAAAGTTTCATCATTTTTAAGGATGAAATTAAAAAGAAGAAGAATTTGCAGAAGGATGTGTTCTGCTGTTAACGTCTCAATTTTAATCAGAAGCTCATTTGATCAGATTGGAAGTAGACCACAGCCAACACAGGGCATTAGGTGGCTGCACAGATTGTGTTAATTCTGTGTGATGAGTCTATTGTCACCCATTAGCAGAGCCCTCTCGCTCCCTGCAGATGTTCCTCTACAGCATCAAATGCTTCTGTGTGTGAGGCGAGGGTTCATAAGAGCATTCATATCTGTAAATATGCATACAGTTATCTAGCTTTCAGTGTGCATGCATAAAAAGGCATGGTTGAGTGTGTAAATATGCAGTGAATACATTTGAATTTGTAGATTTTTTACGGCCTTCATGACAGTTTTACTCCCAGTGCGATTCAGTCAGCACAGAGTTAGCTGTCTTTGTGGTCTCCTCCCGTCTGTTCCTCAGCATTACACACACCCCCAACCCCCAACACACTGTCACCCTCCCCAGACTCCTAGTGGCAGAAGGCTCCTATCAATTACTCTGTTCCAGTGCCACAGCCCTGTAATCCAGGCCCAGACTCACTAAGGCAGCAACCCAGCAATCTGGCTATTTACACACACATCCTCCAACCAGACCATGGCAGTCCCCCACCCCAACACATTAATAGGGGGGGGGGGTCACAGAGATTAAGGGATGGGACCAGGGATTTAAAAGAATTAGACAGGAATTTGTCAGAATGTATATTATGTAAGGAATGGTTCAAATTTTCAGGAAATATGCTTATTCGCTTTCTTGCTGAGAATTGGATGAGAATATTGATGCTAATGTTATGTCTGTATGGTAGCCAGTTAGCTCATTTTAGCATAAAGACAAAATATTCCTTTAATGGCATTAACTATACACAAGATGTACAGTCGTCTCTTTTCTCAGTGTCATCACTCAGGACAGTTAGGTGTGGGTAATATGGATTATATTAAATGTAATGGTTATTGGATGAAATAACCAGGCAATAATTTAATTACAGCTAATTGAATACACAACAAATTAAGGTTTCTTAATCAAATTGATGCAAAATCATATTACAATCCAATATTGGCTTAAAGCAGTGCTAATTGCTGTGCCACATTAAATGGTTCAACCACAGATATTAAAGGAAAAGCTACCTTGCTATAATCAGCTGAATCAAAGTGGATCACATGAAATTGTCTCAAGGTAGGGAAAGCAGAGCCATATGGACAGCAGAGTACAGAACATCTTAGGCCTAATATCTGTGATGACATAAAATCTCATTTCCATAAACACATGGAGCTGCGATAATGTCCAACAATATGTAGATTGAAACAGATTGCACATCATAAAATGCTGCATTGACCTTATAGCCCGATGGGTCACTAATTGCTAATTAGCTGTGCAGCTTTGTCTGACGTCAAGTGTACAGCATCTGCTCTGTGAGAGATGGAAAATCCTCATTCTTGTGCGGCTTGCAGCATTTCTTCATTATAGACTTAATGCACTCTGCAGAGACAAACTGACCATAAAAGGTAGAAAGCCATGGAGTCACAGGAGTTTCGTGAGATTAACACACACATGCTCACACAACCTCCGCTTCACCTTCTCCCATACGTCATTGAGTAATTTATTTTACACAATCACACTTTCTCTGATGGAAGACATATATTACCCAAGGACAGCCTGGCTCATAGTGGTGCATTAATAATGGTGGCCATTTTATAAAGAAAGGAAGCATGGGGCATGAAGGATAAAACCAAACAGGTCCACTTCAAATTGCCTTTAACCAGGTTATCTATACTTCTCCATACGCTGTAATATGTTTGACTGCCTTGAGGCAATTTGTACTTTATCGAACAACAATAATATTAGCATGTCATTATGTAGCCAGTGTTATGTTAAAGGAATATTTCACCGCTGGAAAGCTGAATATATCTTTAAATTGGGTCACTTATGTAGTAGAAATGTGAAAAAAAAAATTGAAATTGGTGCCTTCTAGGCCGAGAAAAGCCAGAAAATGTGTTTTGGTCTTATATGGATGAAAAACACCAAATCCCAGAATGCACCTGCTTCGTTGCTTTGAGTCCACTCCCAAGCCACGCCTACCGCTTGACAGACCGACAGAGGCATTCAACTCAACTCAAGCGTGTTTTATTGTCATTTCAACCATATACACGAAACAACGTTTCATCGTGACTCAAGTGGTGTTACACATTTAACATATATAAAAACGACATTATATAAAAACGACATACGAAACAGGCTACATTTAGTACACACACTTTATAGGCTCCGTAAAGTTCAGCTAACGCATACTAGCATTAGCGCTTGGTGGGCTGTAAACACCGAGCATAAACACAGCCGTGAATTAGTGTGTAATGTAGAATGGTCGGCATTTAACAGTCACAAACTCCACCAGCAGTTAGCAGTTAAATGGATACAAATCACCACATTTCTACGCCACTGTGGGTGTTAACAGCCCACCTCTTTTACAAATCTCTAGCTCGGAGGGCTAGCAGGCCTGGTAGCTGGACAGTCCGGTACACTATTCAGGCATGTTTCCACAAAAAAAACACAAAGTCTCTAAACTCACGTTGGGAGTGTCGTTGAAGTTGGATGTATTCCAGTTTGTGGTCTAAATGAGCGGACACTTGCAAGCAGGATCCGTAAAGTTCAGCTAACGCATACTAGCATTGGTGTAGCTAAACACAGAGTATAAACACCATATACTGTCTATGATAAACACAGGCGTGAATTAGCGTGGAATGTCGAATGGTCGGCATTTAACAGTCACAAGCTCCATCAGCAGTTAGCAGTAGCTAGTTGATTTTATTTCTACACCAGTCCACCTCCACGGGCCGGCGAGAGCAGCCTGGTAGCTGGATAGTCCCGGTTCCGGTACACTGTTGTTCAGGCATGTTTCCACAACAACAAAAACACAGCAGTCACTGAACTCCGACGTTGGGAGTTTCGTTGAAGGAGGATGTAGTCCAGCTTGTTGTTTAATGAGCAGACACCTTGCAAGCAGGATGGCGGGATAGGTGGAAGAGCTGCGTTGCTTTCCACCTAGCCGATGAGGATGTCCCTTAGCCGGCTAGCGGCATTGAGCGGTACACCGCTGGTTTCCGTGCAGGCGAAGCTCACGTAGTGTGCCGAGTATTAGCGTCTGTAATAACGTTTCCTCTATATTCTCCGATCTGTACCGATGTATCCGGTGGTACACACGTCCGGTAGTTTGAATGCAGATAATTGTTGTAAATGTTTTCTGCGAAAACCGAAAGCCTGTTTAGCCGAAGATTCAAGATGGCTGACAGTCCGCTTTCGGAATACCTCGCGCAGACTCGGCAGTCCAACCCCCTGTGGGCGTGTTGAAAACATACCGGAAGTAGATCCTACTACTGGCTGTAGTCCTTTGCCTCTGGCCCAAAATCTTCCAATGGACGCAAAAATCGTCATTTTACGTCATCGGAAGATTATTTCCAGGCCCCAAATGCAGAAATCTCTCGTCTCAGGGGGACATGAGGGAGGGAGGCACGGTCATTCAGAAATACTATCGGGTTTCTACTGATACAAAGCTGAATGCTAAATTGGTGAAGTATCCCTTTAAGCTAAGACACTGCTTCTGTCTGGCATATTTTTGAAGGTGGCAATTGTTCACTTTTTAAGTCACAAGCCAACTTCGTGTGTGTGTGTGTGTGTGTGTGTGTGTGTGTGTGTGTGTGTGTTGTGTGTGTGGGGGGGGGTGGGGAAGGATGCAAAGAAGGAAGTGGAGTGTGTGTGCTGCCAGCAGGAAGACAAAAATATGTTCATTAAATAGAAACTGCAGAAAGGAGAGAGGGGAGATGAAGAGGATAGAAAGAAAGCCTGAGAAAGTGTGCCAGAGTGAGAGAACAAAAAGAAGTCTTTTGGGGGCGGGTCTTATAGCTTTTCCAGATAAAATGGTTGCTTTGCTTGTTGTCAATGTCAGAAAGAGGCTCACAAGTTTCCTCACAGGTTTGGAAGCTTCTGCATTCACGTCATGTTTAAATCCATTGAGGCACTTATTTTTGTATGTACAGTTCGTGAATTTGAGAGTTTCAAAAATGGTTAGATATGGTTGACCTTTTGTCTGTCTAAATTTTATTATGGTACCTTTACCTATAGTACTACTTTGAGTCCTAGCTATAACTTGAAAACTGAGGAAGACATTTCTCTTAATCAGGTCCAGGTCCAACAGTACTGTGTGCTAAATATACTTCTAGTTACCGTATTTCAGCTATATTCTTGGGCGCCGATCAGCACCATATGGGCTGCATACAGTCCATTACATATAATATAACCTATAATAATATTGAAATATTAAATCTAAATCACTTTGATGAATTTAGGATGGTAGTATCACTGATTCAGTATATCATCAGTAACACCAGATTTGTGTGAACCATTTCTTTCCAAATCGAGATACTCACTGTTAAAAATATAAAAAATATACACATGGAAAATTACTGCCAGCACAAATTACAAATAACTTTTTTAATGAAAGCAGTAGAATATCTCCAGATTTGAAAGACCCCTCACATTGTGAACTCCAGGTAACAATGCCACCCATGGCAATATGAAGTGATCTGTTCAGACTGAGAATAGCTGGAAAACTCAGCCAAGACACCTTTTAGGAACGGCTGTAGGAGCAGCATGCAGTGTTCTATCGCCAATGTTATGTAAACAAAATAATTTGTCAAGATACAGAAGCTACATCATCTGTCTGAGTATGTGTAGGTGTTAAGAAACAGCTATTACATTTGGATGGTGTAAATTTCTTACAGTGGGTAGCAGAGCAGTAATCCTTTATTTTGTATTCAGGCTTGGTTCTACTAGAGGTTTCCCACTGTGTGTGCTGAATACTAATATGAATACTACACGTCTTGTCCTCACTGTATTATGTGTAGCATTATGATTTTGCAATTCGAAACCATCTTGCTTTAGTTTGAAGCTTAGAAACAAATAATTAAGTTATTTTGTGGTCCATTTGAAGTTAATTCTTCATGTATGTAAGTGCACAGACGTAGACGCAGAAGGTATTTCCAGCTTGTATTTCCTCAGAAATCGGTATACAATGTGCAAGCATGCATGTGAGTGTCGATAGATGTACATCCATGCGTGCCCATGGACAGCAGTGGGGTCCCTGGATGTGACTGACGCCTGCAGGGCTTTAGGGCAGCAGATTGTGAGTGGGTGACTCATCCAGCCTGGATCCTCACCCAGGCCTACTGCAGTGCAGCGTAGAATAGATCCAGCTGGGAGATAACAGAAGAGGCGGTAGGGGCGAAGAGAGTGCAGTAAGGAAAGGGTGATAAGAGAAGACAAAAAGGGGAAAGAGAAGTAGATAGAAAGCGGCCTTCGTGAGAAGGTAGGGAGTGGCAGAGAGATAAAGGTAAAATTTCAAGAGAGCCAAGAGATACTAAAGGCTGGAGCAGGAGGAAGGACTCAGCCAAGTCAAACAGGCGGAAGTGTGGAGAATGCTCGATCTGCAGGGATTTACAGTACTTTCTTGCAGGCTTTAGGAGAAACTGAATTTTATCAGTTGATATTGCTACTATGCCATTTTTTTTTACTCATAAATTGCAGGTAGGGCTGCATCTAACAATTGCTTTCACCAACTGTGCCCATCATTTTCTTAATTAATCTATTTGTCTAAAAAAACTAAAATTGCCTATCAAAGCTCAGGGTCTTCAAATAACCTTTGTCCAACAACAAACACTCCAAAATATTCAGTTTACTGCAATCTATGACAAATATAGGCTTCTTGATTTAGCTTCTGGTGTGTTTGGTATTTTGCTTGGGAAATGATAATTTTATTGCAAAATTAGTCTCTGATTAAAAAAAAAAAAAAAAAAAACTTCACAGAGTAGTAGCAATAGTTTATATTTGTAGTGTTAGAGCCAAAATTATGCTCCCACATGTAGGATCACAAGAGGAAGTCAGTACTGGACACAGCAGCTGTGAGTTGAAAACGCAAAAGGCGGAGCAGTATGTCATGTATGTCCCTTACCAGCTAACGTATTTCAAGATGGCGCATGAATATGGAGCGTCTACCCCAGTTCATGCAAACGTAAATGTAAAATTTCAAGCCAATAGGAATACTTGGAATTGATGGTGGTGGTTAATATTCATAAAAAAGGACAAGTTTGTGAAGGGCAATACAGATTATGATAATGAACAGCCACACACATTACACACTGGACCTTAAAAGTACTCCTGCAGAGTGGCTCATTTCAGAATATTATATTATTGTATTAGAATTATTGATGCAATAATGTATATGTATTACTCTAATGTTAGCTTAAGATGGGGCTAATTCTAACTTCTTTATATACTGCCGGGTAGTTATATTTATAATAATACAAAATCATTAATTTTTTGTTGATTGTATTTTGTATTAATCTAGAGCTGCAAACTATCAAGTAACTAAAGTTATCAAATGTAATGGAGTTAAAAGTACAACATTTGCCTCCTAACTAATAACTTCAGAATGGTTAAGGGTTAGGAAATGATCCTGATTACTGTTTAAAAAAAAAAATGTCAAATGTGCTACCACCCCTACTTTTATCTTCATTTATTTACTTCCCTTACAGTGCTTTTTTTACTTTTCACTTTTGCTTCCAGCTTAAAAAAACGTTTTTACTTACAGTAGAGCCCTTTCTCTGAAATGTCCACATTAGGATCCTCTGCTGTCCTTTGCTTGGGCTAGCTAAGCAGGCATACATTTCAGTTATCCCTCTGACAAGTGCAAATATTTATCAGATATTTGAACCCAGCTTCTGAAGGCTGCTCCCTTCCAATAGTTTTCAAACAAGGAAGTCTTTCCCAGATTCCTCATAAATCCTTTAGAGAACGAGAACGACCTTTTTGTCTGTTGACTCTTTATCATATGATAAACATGACTCGCCATCTCCAGAGCTGCTACTACACGTTATGATGAGGTGTGGCCAGAATCAATACATCAAGTCTTGACATGCTCTATATCTCAAGGAATCCCATAGATTATTAAAAGTATTAAATAGAACAGGATGGTCTTTGGCAGAAACTTTAAATAAACTGTTGACACGACTGTACATGTAGTAGCCAGAAGGTTGAAAACTGGACTGTGGAGTTCACAGCATTCTGACGTCCGCTTTGTTCTGGAGGGCAATGACAGCCTACTAGTCCTAATCTTAGCTTGTCCTGTGGTTAAATGCTATCAGCATGTTTTGAATAAGAGCACTGGCGAGGTAAACTCATTAAATGTCCTCATGTTGATGAAATGTGAAATAAACAGTGTTGAACCAGTTTCAAATCTGCCAAGAAGAAAGCTGTGATGAGTGAAGGAAACTGTGTTCTGCAGATTCAGTCATTCGGACGGTTGCTTAAGGTTTTTGGTTTCACTATAGAAAGTGAGCTGTTGTTCATCACTATCTGTGGTTTCTATCTCCTCTTTTCCACTCCCTTATTTCTCATCCTCCCTCTCTCCCAGCATCAGTATTCAGGCCACAGTTAATGTTTTATTCAGGACTGGCATATTACTGTATATATTCAGGAAAATTCTCATGACCTGTTATTAATTGCTGGGTGAAGGTTTGTCTTATCTAACTTAATTAATGGGGAAATTGAGCATAGGTACTTTTGTATGTTCTGCATAGTTCCCCCTAAAATATTATTTTGAAGCTATCGACCATTAATATGACTTGCTGAAAGGTTCAGTAATATTACACAACAAAATAATACCACCAGGTTTTTCGTTATAGGATTATTCCACAGTTAGTGTCAACATTCTTGCAGAGGGTAAATGTTTTTGCTTTTATCCGTGGCAATAGCTGAAACATTGATAAGACTAAATTAAACCACCTTTACACACACACACACACACACACACACACACACACACACACACACACACACACACACACACACACACACACACACACACACACACACACACACACACACACACAAAAACTCCTACTTCAGGGACATTCAGGTCACATCATTATTACCCAAATCTATAACCCAGAAGCTTGACGTACACTCTCCTCAAAACCCATTTTGGTTATTGGCTTTTATAACTGCCGATGTGTAATGAAACGCAAGGCAGTATAATTTGTAGATATGGATGTTTTTACATCCCCAGAGACCTTGTTAAGGTATTGTATGATGCAAAGTGCATTTGCTCAGGGTTAAAGGTCATCGTCCGGTCATTGCTGCTGAATCAAGTCACACAATCCAATCACATTTTCAGTCAAGATTTGAGACAGAAATGTAACAATTTGCATTGATATAATGAATAAAAAATAACATGAAACAAGACAAGAAGAAAAAGAAGTCATCAGCCACTCTTGCCCCTCAGTGAGGCTATAATGATCATTGTAAAGAAAACCAAATAGTTAGATAGAGAAAGGTTGAGGTCCAAATTTTGTTTTTTGCAGCAGTAATGAGTAATAATTGGCCAGAGGGTGGTGTCAAAATAAAGGTCTTGGGGAACCTATATCAGTAGAGATAGATTAGGATATGTTTGTGACAGTATATTGATGTATCCAAAAGAAGATTACATTTTTTAGAATTTATGATATTAAATGTAATGCTAGAGAGATTTTAGCCATACTTGCGTCACGGATCTCTGGATGGCAATGTTGGTTGGTCCATCACTTTGGTCCAGACTGAATTATCTTGTTAACTATTTGATGGATTGCAATGAAAGTTTGAACAGACATTCATGATCCCCTGATGATGAATCCTACTGACTTTGATGATCCCCGACTGTTCCTCTCCTGCCAACCATGAGGTTGACATTTGTCAATGACATCATCAGGTCAAAATGATCAAATACCTGCAAAACTAATGACATTCCCATCAGCCTTAACTATACTTTGTGTTTAGTGCTAATTCCCTAATGTGATCATGCTAACATGCTAAACAAAGATGGTGAACATGGTAAACATTTAGCATGTTGGCACTGCCATTGTCACCACTCAGTACAACCTCACAGAGTTGCTTGCGTACCTGTAGACTCTTAGTCTTGTTTCTGAGAAAAAATAATAGACATTAACTGTTTTTTAATATGCATTGGACTGGTTGTCATTTCTGTAGTTTAAACATCATCAGCATTCTAATCAATGCAAGTAAGGACAAAGTACTGTTGAGGTTGTACTTTGGTCAATAACTAACTTTTTGGGCAAAATAAAATTTGGACTGTCAGAGGATCACCATAGTTAAATAGATAAGTATTCATTTCATGGTAGTTATCAAGACATTTCACAAAAAAACAACCTGCCGTAAGAAGGATTCATCCTCTGGGAACCATGAATGTCCAAAATTTCACAGCAATCTATCCAATAGTTGGTAAGATGTTTCAGTCCGAACCGAAGTAGCAGACCGGTACACCTGTGAGCTATGACATGCTAAAAACACAAAGGAGCAAAATGCAGTGACACAGAATAATATGAACTTTATATTGTAGCAGACGCATGTATTGCTGGAAATTAAGTAGAGACAGCCCAGTCTCACTGAAAAGCGTACAAATACCACGGGTTTCCACCTGTGAAATACGTGCAATGTGTACGCGAAATTGAAATTGTGCGTACAGCAGATACGCGGAGCGCTCCAATTACAGTAATGGAAACCACTGCGTTTATAGTATGAAGGGACGTGTGGCCGCGTAAGGACGTTGGTTGGGGTGGTGGATGGGTAAAACACAGGACTTTCACCCAGGAGACCGGGGTTCGCGTCCCGTGTGTGGCGATTTTATGCCGTTTTATTAGCGTGTTTATGTGGCGCGTTTTTGCGACTTTGTAGTGTTTTTTTGTTAAGCCTTTCCCAATGTTTCTTCCCTAAACCCAACTGTTTGTTAGTGTGTTTTTGGCGCGTTTTTGCGACTTTGTAGTGTTTTTTTGTTAAGCCTTTCCCAATGTTTCTTCCCTAAACCCAACCGTTTATTAGTGTGTTTTTGTGATTTTCTGGTGTTATTAAAGCCTTTCCCTGCATTCTTTCTCTAAACCCAACCATATCTATGTTTTTGTGTGTGATGCTGTTCTCGCGATAACACACAACGTGGTAACGCGAGCTGCGTGCATATAAAACGCACCGGTCCCCATGACTTCAATTGGAGCGCTCCGCGTATGTAATGCACGTAGAATTTCACTTTCTCGTACACATTGCACGGTAGAAACCCGTGTTATTTGTACGCTTTTGAGTGAGATCGGGTTGGTAGAGAGGACTATTGGGCAGGAAAAGTGTGGTGCAGAAAGGAAGAAAGCGGGATGAAAGATGATTGAAAGAGAGGATGAAGTGTAGGAGAGAGCAGGATGAGAGGAGGAAGCCATGAGAAGAGGACGATGTTAGGAACTAAAGAGGAGAGGAGGCTTTGCTTTCATGCAGCTGCAGCATCATGCGCTCAGTCCTAATGCCTAATTTGGCTCATGAGAGGACGGTAATGAGGGGTGGGAGAGAACAGAATATGCTTTATTGTATTTACATGTCTGCTAAAGCGAGTGTCCAGCAGGTTTTGGAGAGGGCAGTATGTATCTTTTTGTGCTAGTATGCTTCCCCTAGTGAAAATAAAAAAGCCATGTTAGTTGATCTAGCCGTCGACTCACCCTGTGCATACCCACAGCGTCCTCCTACCAACTGCAGAGCTGAGACTGAATGGCTTGTCAGGGATTATACTCGGATTAATCAGAGCACAGTGACTCTGCATCACATATTGGAGCTGTATGTGAGTCCGAATCAGAGCACTGCAGCTGTAATCTGTGAAATGTGGTGCATGTACCGGACAGCGGGGTCAGAGATCCACGACTCCTCCTCGCTGTATTTTGTTAGAGCATTGCTAATATATAATTTTTTTACTTTATGCTGAAAAACACTCAAATGTTTAAGGATGGTCATGGGAAGAGGCAGATACAGCATATCGGCTTCAAGTCTTCACTTATATACGATACAGTAATAAATGATCTAAACTCGTACTATTATGTGTAATTGCTCTAATGTTATTGTTTACCATGCAGTTGAGTTATGAGTAATTGAATCAAGCTGGTGCTTTGTGTAAACAAGCCTCTTCATCATCTTCTAGACTTATACAAAGTGACACAGGCTTTTCGGTAAGCAAAGTTATTTTTCTGCCGTTGTGACAAAACACCGCCCACACGCACTGTGGATTAGACATCTTGAATTAACTGCAAATGAAGAATATCTTTTTAATTTATAATAAACTGTCTGCCGTATACTTGCATGTACAGTAGGTGTGTATGTTATCAGCCATGTGAGCAGGTGTTTGCAGTGTAGATAACTTAGTTTGAGTAGATAATTGTGTAAATTCTGCAGACTCAAATAAAGGTAAGAAAGTGTAGCAATCCTGGGAGAAAAGGAGTCTTAATATAAATGGAATTGATGAGATTTTTGTTTTTGTCCCTGTCTTAAAAGTCTGCATAGAACACATCTAAATCAAGTTACAGCTACAAAAGAGACTGTATAATGATGTTCCATCAAATCGCTTTTGAAAATGAGAACATTTGCATATATCATTTGAGCAAGACTTTACTTTAAGTTCACCTTATTTACTGTTCACAAACCTTATATAAACATTTAAGAAATGATTCATAACAGACTATAATTGTCAGCAGATATATAAAAAGTAATATTATTCATGTGTTTGTCAAGAACTGTACCCCCTCCTGTGAGCGCCCATACATGGAGGCTGGTGTATAAACCGATAATAAATGATAAATAAAAAATCTTAATAGGAGAAGTAAATAGTGTACATTAATAAACACGGTTTGTTTGCTTTTTGCTAGGATTTTTTTTCTTCTTCTTGTTGGCATATTCCCATAAAAAGCTCATGAAGCAGATTTGGGGTAAAACAATTTTAGGTTTGGGTGTCACCACTGAGATAAGACCAACCATGCTTTGTTATCGTGGGCACAAACGGACAGACACTTTATTTTATTTTTTTATTTATTTTTTATAAAATTTAATTTTCTGAAGCACTGCTGAGCAGCTGTAATCAGTTTCCTCTTCATCAGGTACACCTACTGTAGCTAAGACTAGTGCAGTCTAATGCAACAGTCCTCCATTAATCCTACCTTCATGAAGGTTTTAATGTTCAGTTTCTTTAGAGAGATGCTGAACTGTATTGTAATTTTGGAGACTATACTTTGTGGTGCTGTTGAATTGTAATGTGTTTTACTGACAGGTGTTTCTGTTATTTTGTCCACCCCAGTTATATCAATGAGGGTAGGCTAAATAACAGAAGCTCCTCTCTGCCAACATTCTGAGAACAACTTTAATACGCTAATGTACACACATTAGTAATATAAAATGTCACAAGGTGTGTTGTTTATTGATCCCTCACAGATGATTTATTGAAACATTATCTGAACTTTATTTTTTAATTTACAAATCTTCATTGAACTATGTTTAACATCCACCACTTCAGGGTGTTTTCCCTGCTGACTTTCTTTAGGGGCTGCAACTAACAATAATTTAAAATATGGATTAACATGCTGATTATTTCTACAATTAATGGTTTTGTTTATAACATGTTAAAAAACAAAAAAAAATATGAAAACATCCGAAAACCGAAACCTAAAGTTATTCAGTTTACTATCATGGAAAAAGAAAGAAAGAAGAATAGCTTCAGATTTCTGTCAGTTGATTAATCAATTAAATTGGCTAATAATATTGTAAACATCTCTCTTTGTATGAATATAAAGATTCAGCAGTAACCATCAGTATTTTGGATATCATTTATTTTTTGCTTTGCGTCCCCTCCTGAGGTGACCTTCTTTATGGACTGTAAAACTAATCAAATCAGACCACTGTTGAATAGCAGATAGTCAATATCAAATATAGAGGATGTTGGTCTGTTTTCAATTAAATTCTCCTCTTTTAATGGGTCATGCCGGCCTCTGGATGTATTAATATTGTTGTTTATTTTCTGAAGGATTGGTACAGTGTGATTGAAAGTCTGTGGTAGTGTTTGGAGGTTTTTTTTAGCTGCTTTATTGATTTTCAAAAAGCATGGCTGCTTGTTTTTTTGCAGGATCCATTATTCTGCTGTCACTGCCTGATAGTTTAGCTGGAAGTTGGAAGTGAAAGACATTTATCTTCATCAACAATGATAATGAATCTTCCATCATGCCAGGCAGCATTTGTTCAACTCCAGTCTGGTGTTGTATTAAAAGCTGTGAAAAGATGTGTTGAGTTCAGGGACCTTAGATGAGTGTTGGTGTCCCTTGCGCTCTTACAGACCACTGGGACAGTCTCTACGCTCTTGCTGGATTGTGACTTTATTGTCTTTATCTTATTTCTTCTCTTGCTGTTGCTCCAAATCTCTTCTACCTATCACCTCTCTTTTCTAATGTGTTCACTGTTTATTTTATTATTCATATACATATTTATTATGTTTACCTTATACATTATGAGCCCTTACTTTACCTACACATGGCCTAGCACTTGAATATAATGGTAAATTATACAAAACAACAAACATTTTGTACTTTCTTTTTTTTTGCATTATCATTATAAAATCTATTTATTTTTGCATTATGTTACATAATGGCATAATGTAACATAATGCAAAAAAGCTGGTAAATGGGCCTTAGGTTAAGATTATTTTGTCAAATGACTAACTGTAGTTGTACTTCTTTGATTAAAGATAAAAGGGAGCTAATAAGGATTATAATTCCATCACTCATTTTCAGTGAGTTTCACATGTTTTCATTGGGCTTTGTTTTTGATTACCGGTCATGTGCTCTGTGGGAGTTTTTGTTTTTGACATTGACTGATGGAGTGCAGTTACCTGGTTGTGTTGAGTGATGATCCTACTCAGTTTTAAATATCTGTAGGTATCGAGCCTTGCCGCCCCTGTTCTGTGTGTAAGAGACAGTTTGTGTTAAAGGTCAAACAGCTGATGAGGAGGACAAACAGCTGATGAGGAGGACAAAGCAGCGAGGGTCTTCCTGTTAGGAGACACATGGCAGCATCTTTACTGAGCCTCCCTCACTATTCCCCCAGAGAATTAAATGATAGAAAACTAACACCATGACTTCCCAAAATAAGTCGAAGAAGCAGCAGATTTTTAAAATGGCTGCTGTGTCCACTCAATATTATTATATATTCTTTTCTGGATTCCCTGTGTATAAAAGCCTTAAATGGCTAGTGAATCCCACTGGGTCACTTATAATGAAGATCATTTTACTTTACATAAAGGCAATTCACCTGCTCTCTAATAGCAATAACTCAGCTCTAGAAATATTATTGATCAGATTTAGATTTTATTACAAATTGACAAGACAATATAAGGAGCACATTTGATATAAACTTGATAAAAATGGGACTATTTAAAGCTGGTTTAATATTTAGTTCTTTATGACCAATGAACGGACAGTACATAACTAAAGCTCGACAGGCAGCTGGACTATAATCGGTAACACTTGAAGATATCTACATAAGAGTGACACTGTCATGAACACATGACACAGTCATGACACATGAACCCTAACCATAACTCTAACCCTAACCATAAGTTGTCATGACAAAAACCGAATGACACTTACTAAAAGAAGTGTTATGTCATAAATGTTTATGACGTGTTTATAATGTTTATGACACGTTCATGACAGTGTCCTGTCACTCTTATGTATATACCTTCAAGTAAAGTTTAACCCTACTATAATCTTAAGGATAAATGATGTGGTCATCACACACCTGGGGATTATAGATACACACACACACTGTGCAGGCAGCAGTCTGAGCTTTAATAACTATCATCAATACTGATTTTCAGTGTTCGTAGACATCCCCATCATTACGTGCATGCAGGTTTAGCTCATGACACTGATGGGTAAACATTAAAATCATATATAACCTTGCTTATAAATATAACATGTTTCCCTTTTTCAGTGCTAATTATGTGCTGGAAAAAGTCAAGTGCTTTAAAGCTCTGTCATTATTTATTCGGAGAGACACACTTTGCGTTTGAAATGGAAATTGCAGAGTGGCAAGCGAGTTCAAAGAAAGAGAGAAAGCTAGTGTGTTGGTTATGTAGCTCTCTGTGCTTCTGCAGTATGTTTGAGTGACTGCTGAGTAACTCGTAGTGAGTATCATTTATAAAATCATTGTTTCAGGGTCATGCTCCTCTCTCTGTCTGCTGGTGATGGATGAAAATGAGAGAATTTGGCTTTAACTAGTGATGATACAAATAGTATTTTTGAATACTTATGCTAATAGCAGATATTTTCTGCATATAGTCATTATGTTTGAACGGTTCCACTTTGATGGTAGAACATAGGTGTCATTAAGAATGGGGTGCTCAGCTTCCATCATAGTAAGCTAGCTACATCTATGAAAAACAGTGATAAGAATGGATATTGACACAACGCTACAGTTTTGGGTAAGTTGACAGGAAATACAGAAATAATTACTACTATTAAATTGTCTTATTTGATCAATGTTAAAATTATTAAATAAACTGCTCATACCAACCACTTTTCCAAATTCTGTGTTGACTGAAAATTACGTCAGCAGGACTGACATGGCAACTGACTGGTTAGGAGAGAACACAACAACTACTACCAACAAGGAATCAACTAACATAAACACTATGCCAGCCTGTATAAATTGCATGATTCAAAATGGCAATTGAGTGTGATTATAAGGTTATAAAAAGCTCTCCATCAAGATTTATCCTGCTAATCCAGAAATCAAACCAGAGGCAGACTTTAGACTATCTACTCAATCTTAAAGGTGCACTGTGGGGTTTTCTTGTAAATAAACAAAAGTCATGTTTACATTTAGTGAAACTCATCAAACTTCAAGAAATGCTTCAAATACAACTAACTAAAAAATCCATCTCAATTTGTTTTGATAAACCAACAAATGTGATCCTGACAGCCAATATCAGTGTGCAGGTTAAAAAAATTTTAAAAAAAAATCTGGGTTGGGGGTTCTTTTGTCGTCTCAGAGTTCTCAACAATACAAACACATTTTGCTAACAACATACACTAATTTTTTTTTTAAAAAGTTCACCATAATCTACAAAAGAACTACTTACATGTGCCCTCATTTAGAAGTCTTCCAGCTAATCCTGCCTTGTAACTGACCAAAGTTGGAGAAACAGGCTTTCTTTTACGGTCTCTAGAGTTAGCTAGCTGACATGCTCTACATCTGAGCTACTGCGCATGTGCGAGTGCAATCAAAGATAGTACAGAAGAAGAAGATGAAAAGAGGTCTCACTCTGTAGCTAAAACAGAAACCAGGTGAAAAGAGGATCTGCAGCAGTGAGAGAGAGCTGTGCAGTACAACAAAAATATGGTGTTTTTTGAAAATTAAACCATGTAAACCTATTCTGGTACAACCTTAAAATACAGTTATGAACCTGAAAATGAGCATAATATGGGCGCTTTAACACCTGGATGGAAAGCAGTGTTTGCTGCCCCCTCTGGTTGAGAGTTTAAGTCTGTTGCACCTCTGACCATCATTAGTGATGTCACCGTGTACTGTTTAATACTGTCTATGGTACTGACGCACTGTGAAGTATACTTCTTCAGCACTGCAGCAAGGGGAGATGTTAAACCGCTCGGACAAAATAAGATTTTTACCTGGTGTTAAGTTGCTCTTTAAATGAAGGATAACTATATCAAATTTACGAGGGAACAAAAATGTAACATTTAAAATGATTTTTTTTTAAAGTCAATATCAGCATATTGTATGTTAATGCTCTAACACTCTGTTGTGGAGGTGAACAGACAGGATGTTAAGATGGAAAGAGTATGGATGTTGAGAAAGGAAGGACAAAGTATGAACAAAATGAGCAGGAAAGGCAGTGTGTGGTTTGAAAATGATTGCAAGGAGAGAATTAAACAGTGAGTCTCTCACACCTTCTTATGGTTCTTGGGTAGAACTATAACGTGGTCTGGCAGAGTGGCTGAGAGTACTGAGGGTGTGATTGTGCAGAAATTACTGAGCACAAGCAATATACAGTTTATGATAGAAGCAATTTTAGCACAACAGCAAAAGTACGTCCAATGGATGGATTCATTTCTTGCAGTTCTATTTAAGTGCACACTCCTGCGTTACCCTACTCATTTCCAAAAA
The DNA here is from genome assembly GCF_010015445.1 of Perca fluviatilis. Lineage (NCBI taxonomy): Eukaryota > Metazoa > Chordata > Actinopteri > Perciformes > Percidae > Perca > Perca fluviatilis. Next base: position 30,878,051 of record NC_053112.1, read on the forward strand.
CCTCATACCTAGATCTATTTAGCTGTCTTGCCATGAATGGTAAAAGCATTAGTGAAAGTGCTAAAAAACAACTGAAAAAATACAAATAATAACCATGTCTTGATGTGACTGTACATTAACCGGATTCACTGATATTTGTCAGATGCATTGCACACTAAATCCAATCCTATAGCTCAGCAAATTTTGGCCATCTCTCATGTCGTGTGTGTCATTACTCATCCTCCATATTTGTCTCATCACACATCCCAATGCTCACAAACTATGGCACGCTTTCCTCTCACACACACACAGTGCCAGCTGGTTTACCCTCCCCTTCCTCCCCCGTTTACCGAGCGGTACATGGATGGATTTGAGTGTGCACATATCTCCCCAGCTACAGATTCATCCCTGCTGTTACATAAGAGCCATGCAAAGGCTTACAAATCAGATTATAATAGCCATGGGCCACACACTCAAAGAGGATAGAGGTCAGTGAAGCAACATGGCCAACCAGTGGACTGATGCTGGCATGTCTGGGCAGGAGAAACCTGGCACCCTGTCCTGTCTGTGTCCAGTCAGTCTGCACTCGATGTCCACTTGCCTTGCTGGTAACGTTGTATTGTCTGAACTGAGCAGCCAATTTAGAGTTCCATTTTTGTTCCCTTAAGACTGTTGTTATCACTTGTTTCTCTGTGGTTTTGTGCAACATCACAGCCAGGCGTAACATTTTTTTGTTGTTGTCCCCACTAATGCCACCCCAGGTCTTGATGTTCTGATGGATTACTATCATCCTGGGTTTAGGAATAACAAATGGAGCTTCCTTGATTCCGCGAGAGCACAAGTCTATTCTTAGGATATCCTGTACAATTATAGGTTTGCTTCTAAATAAAGCACTAATATCCATCCACAGTTTGGTCCTACTGGTGCTACAGTATGTCTAGGTTTTAACAGTGGCAGTGCAGATTCCAGTTAAGATGAATGTAGTCAGACATATTGTTGAGTCACAGTCCAGCTGCCAATATAATCGGTGCAGTGTTGCATGAGAAACGTGAAGATGAGAACAGTGAGGCCTTCAGGGTGTTTTTAAAGGTGAGAAGAGGAAATAAGGGAGTGATAAAACAGAAGGGAGGTAAAGAAGAGAGGCAATCTGAAAAAAGGGAGACGAGACAAAGATCCTCTGGGCATTGTTATGCAATTGTTGTTGTTTTTTTGACTTTTCAAGATTTGGCAGTTCACTGTCATATTCCCAACTGGCCCAAGTTTTCCTGTTTTTCTACCTCTGTCCTCATTCATCATCCATTTCATCTCTCACAGCCAAACATGGAAGTGAAAATGGAGAGTTTAAAGGGTAGAAAAAGGTGAAAAATATCCCATTTGAACCTTAGTAAATGAGAGGGAGAAGCATTTTGGGAGAGTTAGGGAGCAGGTAGGTGGAGAAGGAGAAGAGGGGTGTTTTTAATGCTGAGAGGAAGAGTCAGATACTCCGTTATTGTCCAGCAGCAGGGGCAGGCCTTCTAATAGCCTCACTAATCACTCTTGTCATTTTTAATCTCCCTCTTCCACCCTGGGCGTATTTAAAGCAGGGGCCTCCGTGTGCCCAGCCGAGATTAGACTAGTGAGCAGGAGAGGAGGGAGGAGGAAGGGGGGGTAGCAGCAGCAGCAGCAGCAGCAACAGCACACTCCTTGTGCGCCTCACATTGGGTGCCATGTGACTAATGCTAACAGTACAGGTGTGAATGCTAAAAATAAAGGCCTGCACAAAGATGCACAGGCTGATAATATGCACAGCAGTAAATAAATTATTGAAAAAACACTTATTACAGTATTAGTACATACTGTATGTGTCTCAGTAGGTGACTTATGGATGCACCTTTGCATTAATGCATACATCATGGACATACAAAACCATGTTAATGTGCAAGTCATCATGTTTTAATAAACAGTATCAGCTAAATTATTTTGTTATTCTCTTTTTAGCCAAATATAAATAAATAAATAGAAAACAAAGAGGGAGTACATTCAAAGGTGCACAGTTGTTTGCCCAGTAATACTGACGTCTATGCTTTGTAAACAAACAAACAAGTTCTTCTGTTGGGGAATCTGGGGTCCGTTCCAGGAAGGAGGTTTAACAAACTCTGAGTCTAACCCTGATGTCTGAGTTGATTTACCCTGAGATGGGAAACTCTGAGTTTTCGGTTCCAGAACAGCTGATATGAGTTGGTTCAATCAACTCGGAGTATGTTCACTCAGTGTTACGCACGTGCACAAAAGGCAGTATGAATGGAGCCATGATTCTACGATTCATCATGGTAACAACCACAAACAAACGGGTCGGCGGAAATACTCATGTGCACAAACGGTGAGTTTGAACATGTATTTCATTAAAAAAGCAAGACAGCGGCTGATGCTGCAAAAGAGAGAGAATTGGTCTAGGACAAAACTGCTGTTCAAGTCAATGCGTAAGAATTAACAGTGTATTAATTTCATATTTAATCACAGTAAACTTATAATATTACTGGTGAAAACTGGAATTGTATTACCTATAATTTCATTCAGGTGCAATCCTGCGGGCGATAAAGTAAACTATACTAATCCCATTCTGAGGCTGCAGCACCATGATCTTTAACAGAACTATAATGTATAATCATTTATTTCTTTTTAATGGCTCTCACTGGTTTGTGTCCAGGGAACAAATAGGCCTACAAAAAACGTTTCAGAGCAAGTCACACTTTTCTGACGGCTCTGCATACAGCATTTTACTATTAAAGTATGATCCGCTACACTATGTTAGTGATATGAGAACGGATAAGGTTTCTACATATCTGATGGACTGTGATGAAAAAAATACCTCTCAAATCGGTTATGTGGAAATGAAAATACATCTATAGTCGGGACTCATAGCCCACGTAAACTCTCTGTGAATTAATACAGCTTTTTCATCAACGGGATCGTCAACAATTTAAGGACATGACATGTTTGAGAAAAAAATGTTTTATTCTTTTTATTCATGCGGATAACAAACTGCATTAAAATGCGCCTGATACAGACTGAATGAATGAGGAAATGAATGAATTCCCCCTCTGAGAGGGAGGACAATGAGAGAAACTCGAGGTTTCTTGAAGAAAACCTGCTCCCGACCAGGTTAGGTTCACAGGCTCAGTTACCATAGTAACTGACTCCAAGTTTAAGTTACCTCTCTTTCTGAAACCGAAAACTCAGTTTCCCTCATCTCAGGGTTAACCAACTCAGAGTTTTCACTAAACCTGCTTTCTGGAACGGACCTCTGCCATGAGATTATTGTTCAGGAAGCCCCTAAATGAACCGGACATCTTTTCAAAGTGGTTGGTTTTCGCCTTTTATTACAAATGTAACTTTTTCTACCAGCATTGAGCTAGAAGGTACTTTTAACCACTGACACAGTAATGACGTATGGTTTTAGTGGGATTTTCCAAAACACAGCAATTGTATATTTGGCATGCAAATAAGAAACACAGCCCATCTTTTTCTTTCAAGCCTGAAGTAAAAAACTGTTAGAAATGTACTAAGTAAAGCGAAATAGATTGACTATTATTTTACGGCTGTATATACTGTACGACAATATTAAATAATGGACACAACACCAGGGTGAAAGTTTACTGCATAATGTTTATTTGAAGAGTGGAGATAGAGTCCTGAACAAATGGCTAGTCTTTATACATGTAGGTTCAGCCCACACACAAGCACAATTCCCTGCTAATCAGATGATCCATCTGAAGCTGTGGACCGGAAATACCAGAATAAAACAGGATGTAACAACTGTTTAAACTGCCTTTCAGAGTTAAGAAGTGATGATGATAAAAAATGCAAAAATATTAAGCATTCAATTGAAGAGTTGATCTCTCTTAGAGTTTTTGTTAAGATGGATCATTTAATCCATAAACGTATGTATACTTTAGAAAAACACAAAAGCAAATGTAGAAACATGAGACAAAGTAGGCCAACATCATAACCCCTGGCTTGTATGTGCATGTCGAAATAAGATGTTGTAGTATTGATCACACTCTGTAATCTAATCCTGGCTTTCGCTTTAAAAGCACCAGCAGACACTTCATGTGTCAGAGTGTCTCTGGTCGGTTTCCTCCTCAGCCATTTAATAGTATTAACTCCAGGTGTCTTACACAGGTGTAAAACCCTGCTGTTTAAACTCTCCTGCTGTAGTGTTTGCCAGGAGTGTTTCCATTAAACTGTTTGGGCAGTTCTCTTTATAGAAAGAGAAATCCTGTCTGCCTGCATGTGAATTCTCGCTGCTGATTCAATATAACAGAGTGGGATCCGATAGCTGGTAATGGTTTGTTATTTTGGGGACAGAAGGAGAAATTACAACATCTATCAGTGCTGGATGAAACCCTAGAAGTCTGAAGCAAGGCATTCTTCAAATTGGCTATTTAAAAAAAAAAAAAAAAACTTCTCTCTTAAGGAATAGGTTGACATTTTGGGACATAGGCCTACACACACACACACACACACACACACACACACACACACACACACCATATACCAGCACCTCTTTTACACTTTGTTTTTTGTGCAGATTAAACAAACAAGATGTTACCTGTTAATAAGCGAGTTTAGTGGGTGCTGGTCGGTGTATTTTGTCACTTTAGGACAGCAGGCTAGCTGTTTCCCTCAGTTTCCAGTCTTTGTGCTAAACTAAGCTAATCAGCTGCTTGCGATAGCTTCATATTTAACTGACAGACATGAAAATCGTATAAATCTTCTCATCTAACTCTCGTCAAGAAAGCAAATTATTTCCCAAAATGTTGCACTACTCATTCAACCAGAGAGTATTAATGCTGTTAATCTGTTTGTCCATTAAATCTCCCTTATCTTCCTTACATCAGTCACCTGGCTTCAGCATTCATCTCCTTTAGATCAGTCATGATTCAAGAGGTTTGGGGGTTGTGAATATAGAATCCCTCTCTGCAGTAAATACACTTTAAGTTGACCTGTTACATCAAGCTGGTTTTCAGCTTTACCACACCTAGTTTTGTAACCAATGCTGATGTACTCTTAAGATCCACTGGGAGAGCATGTCAGGACACACTCTGCTGTCTGGCCCACGTGATGAGGCAAGAGATTTTGGGGCGAACAGGCAGGGGAGGATGCCCTGCAGCCTTTGGCAAGATCTCTGGGCTATTTTCCTCTCCACATTTAGCGTATTTAATCTGATTTGGTTTACATGGATGCCAGTTGGAAAGAGAAATGGAGAGTGTGGAGAGAGATTTAAAGCTCCATGTTCAAGGTTCAAGGTCTTTATTTATAATGTGCTAAGCATTTACAGGGAAGCAGTCATGGCTAATAAAAGTCTTGGGTTTCAGAAAGAAAAGGACACAAGTAACAACAATGTGAGAATCCAACACAAAGTAGTGCAAATTAAAATAAGGAATAAAATATAACAATAAAATATAAAATAAGGTGATATACATTGTGAAGTAGACCTGACGGCTTTCTGTTGTGTAGTTAGTGTTGTAGTTATACGTTTCCTTTTTTTTTCTTCTTTTTATTTTTGCCCAGACCTCGTTTGTCTTGTCGGCTTAGTGTTTATAATGGTTGGTCCACCGCTTTGGTCCAGATGGAAATATCTTAGTTTCACTGAATGCATTACGATGGAAATCTGTACAGACATTCATGGTCAAGTGAAAAGTCTCAACCTTTTGTTAAATGGATTGTGAGGAAAGTTTGTATAGGCATTAATGCTCCGCTCAGGAATAATTGATTTCATTATTGACATTTCATTCAGCGCCATCATGACCGAATACCTGGAAAACTAATGACATTTCCCATCATTATCAAATGTTAACATTCTAACCTAAGATCTGGAACATGGTAAACATAACACCTGCTAAACATAACAATGTCAGCATTGTCATTGTGATGCTGATTTTAGCATTTAGCTCACTGCTGTGCCTAAGTACAGCCTCACAGAGGTCCTAGCATTAGTCCTGTTTACATTACTGTTTATATTCATGTTTGTTCCATCTTGTCCCGCTGACACTTGATTGAATTTGAGATTTGTTTTGTTTTTTTTTGTACCAGGGAGGACTTTGTTTACTTCCTCCCTGCACATATCCATTTCATTTAAAGTTCCCCTCCTGTCAAAAATGTTTTTTTTGCTTATTGTCACTTCACTTGGATTTTTGATCTTCACTGTGCAGAATAGTGTTTGTGCAGAGTTTGACACTAGAATTGTGTTTTCACATTTATCTTCTGAAGGACCAAAGTTTCTTGTGCTCACCTTAAATCTGAGTTTAACACGTGGACGAACTTGTTTGGAAGCCAGTCATAGTTTCATTCCTAGCTTACATAAGTGTGATTTTTTTATTTTATTTTATTTTATTTTTTAAAACTCAAAACCTCCAGTACACATACAGTATACTGAGAATGGACAGTGAAGTAGGAGACATCTTGTGTCGAATAGTTACATTTTGAAAAGAAACCGTGTTTGCATATTTATAGATTCTAGATTATATAAATGTTTAACAAAGGCACAAACTATTAGTCAAAGCAGAGTATATTTTATGTCTTTATATTAAAATACAATGGCTGCAACGTACAGTATTAGGAATAACTGGGCCCTAGCTCTGCAGTTAAATCTCATCCCTGCATTGCCTCTTTGTCTAGAAGCCTCACGACTCAGCTGCATGTGCAATCACTCGCATTTATCTGCACCACGCCCGGCAGCCTTCACTACTACGAGTGCTTTCTATGTGACGTCACAGCCTGTGACATCGCAGCCTGTGACGTCCCAAGTTACATATCCTCTACGCCACTGCTGTTATTTCCCAGCAGCCAACTGTGCATTTTACTCATCTCTGTAAGGTTCACTTCACACTGCTGCTACTGCTGCACAGTTCACCTTGTCATGTCCTTTCCCTGCAGGGAGGAAGAGGCTAAGAGAGAGTGATGGGTGGAGGAAGAAAAGGGTGAGGTTGTTGAGTGAGGGACAAAATGATGGTGACAAAAAGAGATCCATTACATGTGAAAGCACAGTAATTTTGCTGCTTCCCTAAGATGTTTTAGATCGCTGGTTTCTTGGGCGTTAGGCGAGATTGTTGGCCTTAGTCCTTAGTGTCTCTGAGTGTGTGTACGTTCATCCTGGCATGCGTCTCCCTTCGTCACTGTACTTAATTGCTGTCTCTTCAGCTTGCAGCCATGAAAGCACAACGCCGGCTCTGTCTATGCTCTCTACTTTGCAAGTGTCTGGGGGTTGAACATGCGTTGACAGCAGCCTTGGGCAGCAGCGTGCACAGCAGCACTGTTCCACATACTCCAAACAGCCACCAACAGCTCATTTTTATTCATTCAGTTGCTCTTCCCCTGCCAAGCTACACGCATGTCCCCACAGGCACCGCTCGACTGAGTGTTTTTTTTTTTTTTAATCCATTTAGTTTAAGAAATAACCGACTGACTGACTCCCTCGACTTTCTCTATCTCCAAGGAATCATAGATGTGGGACACACACAGGCACATACAAACAAATAAGCTATGGCTGGATTTAGAACTTTGAATGCTGACTGAGGTGAGTCTTTCTGCTACACTCCAATTCCCATACTGTGTGTTTAGTATCCGTCCTCAGAAGTACTGCTGGTGCTCTCTTCTATCCGGGATCAGATGTGTAAATCAGTGCTTGAATTGGGCTTAAAACAATATGCTGAAGGATTATTTTTCCTAATGACACCAAAAACAAATTGCCTAGCACAGCCTTAATTGATATGCTGATTGATAGGAAATTTGATTGCAGCTATTATGATATTCAATTATTCGTTTTTTTCAAACAAAAATATCAAACACTCCCCAGTTCCAGCTTCTTAAGAATGAGAATTTGTTGCATTTATTTGTTTTATGTGATCATAAACTGAATATCTTTGGGTTCTGGACTGTTGGTCAGATAAAACATGTCATTTGGTTTATGACCAGGGCATTTTTCACAATTTTACTATATTATGGATTCAATTTATTTAATTGAAAAAAAAAAAATTAATTAAGATTAATTGACAGCATAATGATTGTTAGTTGCAGTCCTAATTTGTACACAGTATATGCTATTAGTATAGTACAAATTCATAAAAAATCATTTATACCCTCACATTAACAATTATTGCAACAGTTTGTGTCTTCAAATCCTGCATGTGGATACTACAGTATGCCAGCTGAAAGCCTTGAAGCTGTTTTTGCACACAAGTCTGTTCAACCTGGTGTGAAACATGAATGAATAATTCTCTCTGAAGAGAAAGAATAATTGGTAATATCCTCTAATAGGACCAAAATAGTGACTGCTACACACTGCTACATATTATAAAAAAATTATTAGAGCACCAAAGGAACATCTTTGATGTTATCTTTGTCAATACATGAATGTTACAGGGCTAAGCTAAACTGGGCTTGTAGAACAAAAGAACACCACAACTAAAGGCTAACCTAGCTCGTAACGTTATAGTAGTGGTCTCCTCTCCCTGTGTGATGCATTTAACGTGAAAATGAGACCTGTGCTTGCCCTGGAGTGTATACTTTTCTACCTAATAGGGGTTGTACGGTGTTAAACTGACTCACACAGCCGCTGTTTCAATTCGCTCCTTGGAGCCGGACCTGCTTGCTTCGGTGACCACGCCGTTGGGAGTGACCTCCGCTCCAGGTTGAGCCCGCTCTTCGTTGTTGTAGTTCAGGTTTTAAAAGGTGTATTTACAAAAGTTGTGTTGTGGGAAAACAAGAATAATCTTTCAGCGTATTTTTCTTCAATAGTGCGTGTGGAAGCGTGTGGTTTAGCGCCGTAGCCTGCTGCATTCTGCTCCTTCTTGAAACCATCTCCTGAATAAATCCAATGTCTTCCACCCGCCAGTGCGCTGGGTTAAGTCAGATCAACACCACCATACCCCTCATGTGTATACGTCAGTCCTTACCCAATCATCAGGCTAACTACACACACTATCAGCTGACACAGACTAAAACATAAATGTATCTCCGCTTAGATGACTCATTAAAGCATGGGTGTGTCTGGTGTAAAACATATTTGCCTCAGTTTTTTATATAAATACCAGTTTCTATCTAAAAGGAGGCTATCTTTTTGTATATTCACTTAAGGTATACATCTGAAACCAGTAGACATTACATGTGACTCAGTCACATTGTATCCCAGGTGCACGCACGCACGCACGCATACATATATAAACATAGACCATGTCAGACATTGGGAGTAGAGAACACTATGCTATTTCACAGCCATACATTTGACATGTACACCTCCCGTCTTTTACAGCTCGGTTTGTCGTCGTCTTCCAAGCGATAGTGATGTTGCCATCATGAGGCTTGTTTGTCTCTGATCGTCAGGTGTGACAGAAAAAAAGGACACAAACAATGAGAGCAATAACAGGGAGTTACCGATGCTGAGACATACACACTGTACCTGATAAGCCAGGCACAAGCAAGTACCTGTCTCCATGGGAACCAGCTCAAGGAGGATTTGAAGACATTGTAGTGATGTACAGCTAATGACAGGCTCGCTGTGTGTGTGTGTGTGTGTGTGTGTGTGTGTGTGTGTGTGTGTGTGTGTGTGTGTGTGTGTGTGTGTGTGTGTGTGTGTGTGTGTGTGTGTGTGTGTGTGTGTGTGTGTGTGTGTGTGTGTGTGTGTGTGTGTGTGTGTGTGTGTGTGTGTGTGTGTGTGTGTGTGTGTGTGTGTGTGTGTGTGTGTGTGTGTGCTGCAATACTGTCAGAATTTTGCATTGCTGTCAGAATTTTGAGCTGTTTCACAAGTGGGATCAGAGGACACTTTTGCTAAGATGACGCCAGTCCTGAATAAAGTCTTACACTGCATAAACTGCTGTCACAGGCTTAGTCGTATAACCACCCCCTCCCCCCCCCTGTTCTGTCAGTCACAGGTCACCCCTCTTACATTTTAACCCCTCACTTTTACTTACTTAATTGCATCTACTTCCCTATTTCAGGATCTTTTAAATTTTCTTTGAAATGAGACGATAATTCAGTCCCAAGAAAAGAAAAAATATATAAAAAGAAGTAAATGTATAGTGTGATTTTTCAGTCTTTTACTCAAGGAAAGAATTTATCCACTGACTTTAACTTTCATGGTTTTTTAGTCACGCGTCGTTATGTTCCCTAGAAGCTTTTTCCTCTTCCCTCAGTCTATCCTCTGAGGGCCTTGTCTAGCGTCGTCGTGTCAAATTGTTGCCCCCTCAAGCCATCTGGTTACATCACAGACTGGAGCTTTATGGTGACATAGCTGAAAATATTATGAGCTGACAGAGACTGCGAGAGAGAGAGAGAGGGAGGGATGGAGGGAGGGAGGGAGGGAGAGAAGGGACGGGAGCCTAAAGAAGTTATTTCTGTGTTTATGGCTGTGCATGTGGATCTGTGCCATGTCTGGAGCTATAAGGGCCAACGCTTTCAGCTTGTGGATGCTGCCCATACTTTATCTCTTCCTCTCTACTGCTGCAAGCCTGGAACTGTTGTCTAAAGTCGAGACTGAGTTAGAGTAGTGTATGTACATAAAAAAATATCTAGGTACAAATATGTGTGCCTATGTAAGCTGCAAACTGTGTTGTTTTTGCAAATATTCTCACACAAATTTAGGGATTGGGGCCCTCAGGTACCTAATTAAGGGGTTATAAGATTATTATCAGGATGAGAAAGAATTGAAAACATATTTGTGCTACGCGCAGTTATGTTTATTTTACAAAAAGTGAGTGAGATGACATGAGGGTTTGTGTTTCCTCATTGCCCATTGCCCTTTCAAAATGAATCGACGTGACGTCAGGCTTTTGTCTCCACTACTGCCAATCAATCAGCAATTAAAACCTGCATTTTAAAAGTTGTAATGCCTGGGCAGAGTACATGCAGATAAACGGTTTGTTGTTTGACATTCTCTTAATAGAGCTGCTGTAATCCTGATGTTGCAGACACCGGCTGGTTCTCACTGCACATGCTGACAGGGCAAACCACTCTCTAATTTTTAAATCACCCACCGTGTAATTTACTATAAAACAACATCTGACTAGTTCTTTATTAGCTCATGAGCCAGACTACAGATATAAAGATATCCTATCAAACAAGTCAGAGAAAGGAATTGCACAATTTTTAATCTGTAAGATCTCCTTAGTTTGTTGTAGGCAGAGTATCCATGTGCAATACTTTTGAAGAAGTTCCCTCAAACAAACTTTCAATTATCAACTTCATTTCACTATTGTGCATTGTAGAAATGTTCATTTCATGGAGTTTGCAGCATTTCAGATTTTCATATTTGCATAATGCGCCATTGTTTTGTCATGCTGATACAAGCTTTAAACCTAACCATGTTTTTATTTTGTTTGCAGAAAGTGAGCGAGAAAGTTGGAGGTGCAGAAGGAACGAAGCTTGATGTGGACTTCACTGAAATGGAAAAGGCAAGACTGAACTCTTTCAATATCAAAATCACAATGTTGTTGGATCCAAACAGACATTATAAATATCACACCAGCCATTTCTGCTGTTATGTTGGAAAACTGCTCGAAAGTTATTAGTAGATCAAAAATTACAAAGGTCCACCAGAAATATTGAGAGAAATATCGAGGGGAATATTTCTCTCAGCATTTCCAGTGGATATAAACATTTTTTTCAACATGTTGTGACCCTGGCTTTTAATGGGGAAGTGAAAGTGACATGCGCTCAGAGTTCAACAATTCAAAAGTCTGATGGCCTGTGGGATGAAGCTGTCCCTGAGTCTGGCAGTGCCGGACCGGATGCTGCGTGTGCGTGTTTTTGTGTGTGTTTGTGTGTGTGTGCTCATACCTCCATGAAAACATTGGTGCCCTGAATAACATTCAATATGTGAGCAATAATAAATGTGTGTGTGTGTGTGTGTGTGTGTGTGTGTGTGTGTGTGTGTGTGTGTGTGTGTGTGTGTGTGTGTGTGTGTGTGTGTGTGTGTGTGTTGTGTGTGTGTGTGTGTGTGTGTGTGTGTGTGTGTGTGTGTGTGTGTGTGTGTGTGTGTGTGTGTGTGTGTGTGTGTGTGTGTGTGTGTACCTGTGAGTGCTTATGTATTTTGAGCATCACCACATGTGTGTGTGTTCACATGTGATCCTGTGTGTTAATATGTTAGTTCCTGTGTGCAGAGGCTGAGCGTTGCAGAGCTGCTGGGAGCTGGCAGGTGTCATTGCACTTAACAAGAACATCATGGCCAGCTCTCGGCTCTGCACGTCTCTCTCTCACCATCCTGCAGAACAAAGCAACCCTTTCTTTTATCTTGTTTTTTTTCTCTCACTATTAGATGCATACATTATTTTAATGCTGTTGTATTTCTCTTATCCTCTCCCACAATCTTTCAGCCATTACTTATTTTCGTTTCCATCCACATAATTTCTTAACTGTTATTTCTGCACCTTCGGTCTCCCTCTACATGTTATTTTACGTTGTGGTTTACAGAAGATGGACGTCACCTCTCGGGCAGTGCTGGACATCATGACCAAGACTACTGAGTATCTGCAGCCAAACCCAGGTGACATAAACCAGCGGTGCAAGATGATAATATGATGTATTGTTTACTTTCAGACTAAAGGCTGTCTCCCAAATGTCAATATTTTTAAAATGTATTAAAGAAAAACATTTTCAGAAATATGCTATGAAAGCATTTATGCACTTACACACATTATATATACGTGGTCACATATACATACTGTACACCTATTCATACACATACTCTATATTATAATGCCTTTGTGGGCGATAGCTGTGGCCGGAGGCATTATGTTTTCCGGTTGTCCGTCTGTCCCATTCTTGTGAACGCGATATGTCAGAAACCCCTGAAGGGAATTTCTTTTAATTTGACAAAAATGTCCACTTGGACTCAAGGATGAACTGATTTAGATTTTGGAGGTCAAAGGTAAAGGTCACTGTGATCTCACAAAACATGTTTTTAGCTTAAATCTTCTGATCTTCTGTGCTGCCGGGTTGAAGATGTGTGTGAAGCATCCATGTTTCGTCTTCTCAAGAATTCCTATGCTAATTAAGACAAACCTCTCACACAAATGTCTAAGAGGATAAAATAATGAAGTGATGACAGTTTACATCCAAAACTGCTTCTCAGGCCATTATTCAACGCCATAACTCAGGGACAGAAGGGGAGACGTTTGGTCAGATACTGAATTTGTGACCATGATCTTAAAACTGTGGTGAATGTATAGATCTTCTGTGCTGCAGGGTTGAAGACGTGTGTGTGAAGCATCCATGTTTTCCCAAAAAACTACCCTTAATGCTTTTTATTAAATTCCTTCAAAATCTTCACTACATACAGTATGTTATGTAAGTCTGAACAGACATGGATGTAAATCACAACTTGATTGGTTGACACAGCTGTGAGGTGGTAATTCTACTTACAATGCAACAATAAATCCCACATTCAAACAATACAACCACTGTATTAGTATTTTATTGTAATAATTTGCATAATTGAATGGTCCTGTAAATGCACATCCCTTTGCCCATTTTAGTTTTCAATCTAATTCTTGTCTCTAACCTTGACAAAATGTTTACCTCACACTAGTAACAGGGTTTACCCCTTTTGAAATAAAGAGTGCCTTTGCTAGCATCAGTAGAAATGTATTAAATTTTTATGAGATATATTATATAACTGACTGTTCTGACTGTAAACTAATTGCTAGATTAAACGCAAGACGAGATATTTCAGGATCTGTCTAATTCAGCTCATCAGGTGTAATTAACTAATCTGATCGATCACATCATACTTTTGCTTTGTGGTAATTAAACAGAGCAGCATTTCTGTCTTTTTACAAAGTGGGAAATCTTGAGGCAGTGGGAAAAGGCTCAGTGAGATGGGGATTTCAGAGGAAAATGTTGCCACTGCACTGGCAGAAAAAATAACCTCCAAATCATCTGGAAACCGCAAAATATAATCAAGCATCAATTTGGTGCTTCAGGCATTGTTTTAAAACATAGCCCGCCCAACATTTAGTGTTTGATTTGCCTTGCCTTCACAGCCACCAGAGCCAAGATGAGCATGATGAACTCCATGTCACGTATGCGGGGACAGGAGAAGGGACCGGGCTACACGCAGACCGAGGCCATCCTGGGAGAGTCCATGCAGAGGTTTGGCAGGGAGCTCGGAGAGGAGTCTAACTTTGGTGAGCTGCAGCCCATTAAAGCTCCTCGCAGAAAGAGAACACTTTTTTATATATTAAATGCTTCACAAGAATCAAGCGGCATCATTTTATTCCCTCAAGGACACAGTAACAATGTGATGATACATTTTTTCAGACAAGTTGCCTGAAGTTATTTAGTTCACAAGTGTAGACATTAAAATGTTGTTTAAAGAGATATACTTGATTCTAATGAGAGAGTTACTGCAGATTAAACCCTTTTACAATATACAGTGAGTACGTTTACATGCACACCAATATCTATATATCTATCTGTATCTATAACTATTATTCCGAATATCACAGTAATCCAAATTTGATACAGGTGATGTAAAAAGCATATTCCGGTTGGATATTCCGAAAAAGGCTTTTTTTTTTTCGATTGAGACGTGGGATTATTCGGGTTTTAGAGGCATTCTTTGGATATGTATACAGTGCATTCGGAATATGCGTCTCAATCAGGGGTTTTACCCATGGATGTATTAAGAGGTTTTACCACAGGTTTATGGTCAGCTCTGTGCGTTGCTATGGTTGCTGTAAACAAACCAACCAGCCAACAGTTTGCAAGGCTGCAGACCCGATTTAAGAAGGAGAAAAACACAGCTACTTTTAAACATTATGACTGATTAAGACTTGGATATCAACAGGTTTTTGGATATGCGCACACATCGCTACGCCGACCTTTTCACGAAGCTGTTTGAAGGAATGAAAGAGGTCCAACATGTCCGCCACCGCTGGTAAACTTTGAAAATATCGTATTTTGCACGGCTAACATTGCGTGTAAACGGGAATATGAGTGGAATATTCACTTTCATTAGCCATGTAAACAGCTTAGTCAGAATATCATCTTTTTCAGAATAAGGGCAAAAACTGAAATATTATAAATGTGTGCTATTCATGTGTTGTTGTTTTTTTTTTTTGGTGTCTAAATGTGTCTTTTTTATTTTATTTTTTTTATTTTTTTTTTTCTCCAGGCCTTGCTCTGATTGATGCTGGGGAAGCCATGCGTGAGCTTGGAGAGGTTAAAGATGCTCTGGACATGGAGGTCAAGCAGAATTTCATTGATCCACTGCAGAACCTCTATGAAAAAGATCTGAAGGAGATTCAGGTACGAGTGCAGAACTTTAATGCACCACCGGGAAAAGAAAAACAACAACAACTAATAATCTAAGTCACGTCTTGGTCAAAGATTCAGCTTTACTTTCTTGCTTTCCTTCTTTTGCAGCATCACCTGAAGAAAATGGAGGGTCGTCGTCTGGACTTTGATTATAAGAAGAAACGTCAGGGAAAAGTGCAAGAAGACGATCTGAAACAGGCACTAGAGAAATTTGATGACTCCAAGGAGATTGCTGAGCTGAGCATGTTCAACCTGTTGGAGAGTGATGTAAGGATTATTTTACCTACCATTTGTTTTTGTTGAATCTGTCAACCCATTCAGTTTACTGCACTGTCTTATACCTTCTGCTGTTGATGTGACTAGCTACCACAACCATTCCCATTGCTCGTTTGTTCTCCTCAAACCATGATAATTAAAGTGATGGTTCGATTATTCACGATTCTAGGGTTCTTTGCCATGACCCCGAGCCAAACACTCCAGAAGCTTTTTCACTCGGGCGAACATTGGGAGAGTTAGCGTAGAGTAGTGTTATCAGCTGAATAGCTGCCAGGGGTGGACACGACGCTACGTTTCGTAGATACCCTACTAATAATGCCGAAATGATACAACGCTCTGCAAGTAGTACAAATAGGTTATGCACTCATAAAACGATGGATTGGAAAGTTTGTAAGTACACCAGAAGTTTATGTAAATAACACTTGCCTGCTTGCTTCTGCTCTCTGCTGTTGTTGTTGCTGCTGTACGATGAGTGCTTAGGGCCGTCTACAAATTACAACACCGAAAAGAGATACAACAAAAATATTTATTAATTTAAAAAAATTTAAAGTAAGTGCTGTAGTATAACTAGCAGGAGACAAGTGATAATTGAGGTAAGTTTGGAGATATTACCTTATTTAATCATTAAATTAATAAATATTTTTGTTGTATCTCTTTTCGGTGTAGTAATTTGTAGACGGCCCTAAGCACTCGTCTAACTGCAGGTAGCAGCAGCAGCAGCAACAGAGAGCTGAAGAGAGCAGGCAAGTGTTCATAAACTTCTGGTGTACTTACAAACTTTCTAATCCATCGTTTTATGAGAGCATAACCTATTTGTACTACTTGTAGACGTTTGGTATCATTTCGGGCATTATTAGTGGGGTAACTTACAAGATACAAACGTGGGTCCATTAGCCCCTGCGCTAAGCTATTCAGCTGATAACGCTACTCTAGCTAACTCTCCCAATGTTAGACCCAGGTGAAAAAAGCTTCCGGGGGGGTGTTTGGCTCGAGGTCATGGTGCAAAGGACCCTAGGGTAAATTACTCCGAACCATCACTTTAAGGGGTTCATCTTTTTACTAGAAGCCCCTATTTACTCTACAATGGACAAACATGTAGAAATAATACATTGAAGCTCCACAAATAGCTAATATTATTAAATACAACTCCATTGAATGCTAATGTCTCTGTGTCTACAAAGCAATAGGCAATTTTGTCCTAACAACTTTATAAAGCGAGTCATTGTTTTTCAGGTTGTTGTGAAGTTTTTCTGCCCCAAATCAATCAATTAATGCAGTTATAACATCATCAGGAATATTAGTTGATCCTGTATGTGGGCAAAACAGTCTCAAGGTCCATGAGTAGCTGTTCTGGAGCTTTCTATCATATTGCACAATCTTCCTCAGCAGATAAAGCTCTAGAACAGCTGCAAATGGACCTTGCAGGGAAATAGTTTCGTCCTGCTGATGAATTGACTGTCAATCCCAATCCTGTTTGTGTTTGTTGACAGTCCTGCCATTCATTCGCTGTTGTTTCTGTGTGATCCTGACGGAAATCAAGAGCCCACTGTTTTTACTTTAGACGTCTGAGTTTGAGTGAATTTAAGTCCAGGTCTCAGTAAAAATCATCGTTATGGGTGATGTGTACCAGGTGTCATGGTGTCAATATGTCTTTAACAGATTGAACAGGTGAGCCAGCTCTCTGCACTGGTACATGCTCAGGTGGAGTACCACAGCCGGGCTGCTGAGATCCTCACCCAGCTCTCCAGTAAGATCGACGAACGGTTAGTATTCACATTTCCTGTTTCACAGCCTCTTTGTTGTTTTACTCTACCTTATTGGATGTACTTACAATGACGTGTAGAATTTCAGTCATGAACGGTTATTTACCAATGCAGCATTGCCACAGAAACACACTGTGGTTAATGTTAATCTCTATTATTTGCGCATTAACAGGTTCTGTGTTTTTGCAGGATAAAGGACACTGCAGTCAAACCGAGGAAAGAGTTCGCTCCTAAACCACGTACGTCTCTGGATTTCTCCTCCATCAGTGAGAACCACAACGGAGGCCTCCACGGTGCTCGCTCTCCAGGTGAGAGCCAGAGTACATTTGCTCAGCCTAATTCTCCTGGGTTTTTACTAACAAGTAAAGGCCAAAAGAAAAGAAATAAACGCAGTAAATGTATTATAATGCATTGCAGGGTAAAGTTAGTGCGACTTTTGAAATGCAACATTTCCTTCAGGTGTTTCACAATAAAAGCCTTCCAGGAAAAAGAAAGGATTGAGTGCTTAGAAGCCTTTTAATGTGAAACATACTGTATGGAGTGAGTGAGACGTGCACAGTAACGTATAGGTGTAAGTATAAACGAACGCATGAATACACAACAACACAATTTACATATATGATAGACATTAGTTCCACATTAAAGAAGACCATTCAAGTGCTCTTCGAATAGCAGATGAGAAATCTTGTCAAAGTAAAATAAAAGCAGTGCTTTAATTTATTAAACTAAAAGGCAGATATTTGTGAATTTACAGTGTCTTTCTTTCAGTTCTCAAAATTTCAGTTACTACCTGTAACTCAGCAATTCAGAACTAATTAATACAACTCTGCGCTCTTCTCTTTCCCCCTTTATGATTTTTGTTT
Organism: Perca fluviatilis; assembly: GCF_010015445.1. NCBI lineage: Eukaryota > Metazoa > Chordata > Actinopteri > Perciformes > Percidae > Perca > Perca fluviatilis. Next base: position 30,896,226 of record NC_053112.1, read on the forward strand.
ATTCTTCCAGGGGCGAGGTCTCCAGGTGAGCCAGGTCTAACTTATCTGTCAGTTTCTCCATCTGTGTGCTCACCTATTAATTTCTTCAACAACATCCTTGCATTTACACTTGAAACTCAAAACTACTTCTACTGCTTTCTTTCCCCCACTCCCCCCTCGTGTTGTTCCCTCTTCCCTCTTTGCAGCAAGGTCCCCAGGTGAGACAAAAGTGAATCCCCAGAGAGATACAATATCTCTTCCATCACTTTGTCATTTATTGGTCTATCTCTCTTTTTGTTTGTATCTTTGTCATAGGAAAACTGTTGCACTCAAATTAAACAAATTAACAGCAGAAAAACAAGTGCCGTCCGCTCCCTGTACAAAGAATGCCCGACCTACAGTAACAATGAAAACTTACCAGCGGACGAGCATTTGCTGTTTCTGTTTTGTTCTCTTGTCTATCTTCTGAGCATTCATATCCTCCTCTTTCTTTGTCTGTCTGCCTCTCTGCCAATGTATTGCCCAACTTGTGTTTCTTCTTGTTTTGTTTATCGACCTTTTCATTACTCTGCCTGCTGTACTTACCCCATCTATTCATCACTTATCCATCTTGAAAATGCTATTAAACGCTTCTGTTCTTTTTTCACTGTTTTCTGCTTTCCCCTTTGCAGCAAGATCTCCAGGTGAGCAAGAGTGACTTGGGAAGAGATGCAAAATCTCTCTCTATAACTCTCAATTTTATCCTTTTTAAACTGACTTTTGTGGAAATGTATTTTTGTCTGCATTTTTGTTCGCAGTGCAGCTCGTCTGCAGTGCTGTTTCTGTCTAACCCCTGGTTTCTCTTTTGTCCCTATATTGTTTAATCAAATTGCTCATCTTTCCTTTATTGTTAAAGAAATTATTCAACATTTTTGGGAAATGTGCTTATTAGCTTATTTGCTCTGAGTTAGATAAGAGGATTGATACAACTCTCATGTCTGGATGCAAAATATGAAGCAGCAGCCAGTTAGCTTAGCATAAAAACTGTGAACGGGGTAACAGCCTGGCTCTGTCCAACAGTAACAAAATCCACCTACCAGGACCTTGAAAACTCACTAATTAGTTGGTTTTATCACTATAAAACCAGAGCTGCAATGGTCGGGAGCAGTAACTTCCTGTAGTCTCAGCTTTTCCTCATAAAATGGTCCTTTGTACACTATTTTTACACATAGTAATATACCTCAAACCGAATCTGCAGATTTTTCTTGTGTTGTTCGGCAGTGATCCAGGATGAAAATCTGCAAAATTTAGCAGACTGTTTCTCTGCTTGGGTTGGAGATGTGTTAATATTCAGAGTTTTATTTTTTTTAATTTGTTTAAAAGCTGCAGAAAACTTTACGGAAAATTCTGCATCCGCAGAATTCCGTGTGGCCATGCTATTTATACACACATTAAACAAACAAGATATAACCAGGCTAGCTGTTTCCCGTAGCCCTGATCGGGACTGTCTCATCCACCGCATGGTACTTGATATTTGGTAAGAATCGCAGTTGTAGTGGCTTTTTTCCCCCAATGTCCACAAGGGGCAACAATGAGTCCATTTAACACTGGAAAACAAACTTTTATGCTTTATCGAAAGAGTTTTCAAAGTATAATTTTTGGTTTTACAAGAAAATTACTAAGACTTGAAGAAGACTTCAAGGATGAAGACTGACTGTTTGGTTTGGCAAATGTATGTCTGGTTAACCGCCCGACCTCTGGTATAGAGCTGCTCACAGCTGCTTCCCTGCGTCTCCCATACAGTATATGAGACATGTTTCCTCCTGTTTCCGGTCTTTATGCTGTAGCCTTAACAGACCAATAAGGGAGTTGTATCAATCCTCTTATCTACCTCTCCCCCAGAAAGAGAATGAGTGTATTTCTCAAATGTAGAACTATTCCTTTAATCATTGTATTCCTCATGATTAGTTTCTGGTCACTGATGTTCATGTTTTGTGTCTCTTCTGCTTTGTCTCCTCTGCATCTCCCTCTTCGCTTTCCCTCTTTCAGCAAGGACTCCAGGTGAGCCTTTCACAAGCAATTATTATGTCTCTAATCTATATGCAGCATCTTCTCTCTTACCTATAGCCTCTGATCTAACTCCTCTCTTCCTATCTCTCCAACTCTTTTCTCCAGCCCCGATGGACCAGCCCTGCTGTCGTGCACTGTACGATTTTGACCCCGAGAATGAAGGTGAGCTAGGCTTCAAGGAAGGCGATATCATCACCCTGACCAATAAGATTGATGACAACTGGTACGAGGGCATGCTGCACGGCACCTCCGGCTTCTTCCCCGTCAACTATGTGGAAATCTTGGTGCCGCTGCCCCAATAGGACGTCACCACTCCCAGCTGTGTCTGCAACGGTGGCAAAACAGATCCTGGCCTCCAGTCCCTAACACCCCGTATCCCCGGTAACCTTTACCTTAACATCCCTACCAACCACCTGTACTCCAATTAAAAGGAGGCAACACAGCAACAACACAATAACGAATGAAGACTGACGACCAGTTGATGCACCAATTGAGCGTAAAAACTTTAAAAGAGAAAAAAATCTGCGTTTATGTCATTGCTTCCCCCTTATCCCAGGAGGTACCTTCAGGCTTCCACAGCCATTTTATCCATTACTGTCCAGGCTTTTGTCTCTGTTTGAGTTGGCTGTCAGTCCGTCATAACTTCTGTAAGTTTATTATGAGCAGCTTTGCAAAATCCCACTTTTGTCTCATTCACTGTACTTTGTGGAAACCTCTACAGTAGATAGAAATGTAAACTTTTCTCTCACATAATGGGGAAAAAAATTGTGTTTGTTAGAGACTATAGGTCAAGCATGGTTTCAAGTGTTTGTTTTATCTTATTAAAAAATATGCTGAGCTGATTTTGTTTTGAATATTCCTCTTTTTTTTAATGGTAGTTGTCTCTCGGCGTCCAAAGTTCTGTCCAAAGGATGTCCTCACCTTTTAACTGTTCAGAGTATTGACAAAAGTTAGTTAATATACTAGTTGATAACTAACAACCAAGGTTATCCTTCATATTTTTGTTTTTTACCTAACGTGTGCATGATTGGTCCTATGTGATTTAGATACCAAAGTTACCTGCAAAAACCAGAGTCAACAACTATTTCCAGACAGCACAGTGTCAGTGAATATGTTCAACGCAATAGGGTGAAGCTTTGCAATCTCTAGTTCTTTGGTATTTTAATCTGGAAGGGTGAAACTGTATTCTAAAGTATGTGATATTACCTATCTGAGCCAGTGGAGTGATGACATGATTTTCAAAAACACAAGTTGTGAAGTTTAAACAGTTTGAAGTGATGTAAGAAAACTATGGTGCATAAGTTTCGATCCTCCGACGTGTATTTTATCATCAGCTTGTGTGAAAAATGGTTGATGTATTGTGATATAATAACTTATAGGACTTAACTGCTCATTTTTTTTCTGCAGCTGAAGGTGTAGCTATTTTTGCTGCATAACCTACTAATCCGATTAGTATTCTGTAGTTTAGCTGTCTATAAACCAGTGATTAAGATGAAACTAGACATAGCCAGGAGTGCACAAATGGCCTAACTGAATGAGAAATAATTTATTTTTGTCTTGGTGGAAATGTATTCATTGGAATAATGCAATTTACACTAAAAACCCTTTTCTCCAACATAATATGGACTATAATGTTGCTGGTTTACCCTTTTGATGTCATGTTAGACCTCAGAAAAATTGCAAGATTATACACTTAGGTTTCATTTTCTCTCACCAGCTATATGGTTGTATGCAGTATTGTGTGGGACTTTTTCCCCTTCTTTAATTTATGTACTGATAACCTAGAAATCAAACCAGACTCCGTTCTTACAATACATGTTTTAGTCCGCTAAGCAGTTGGGTGTCGTGCACACGTTATTCCTGGGGTTTTATGCTCTGTGATGTTAACGATGTATTTACCTTCTGCAAAAAAATCTGTGCAGCAGTTAACACTATTTTCCCACTCATCTTGTATTAATGTTGTGCGTGTACTTTGGGGGAGGGGTTTGGGTTTGCATACAGTACGTGTTATGCACAGGGATGGGTTTGCAGAGGACCTCTGATGCTGAGGTATTTAAGATATACTGTCTCTGACGGTGTTCTACATTAAAACAAACATGGATGTCGCCCAATTATTATATTCAGTAGAATTAGAATAAATTATACAAAATTAACTAAGGTCCATATGAAGTGTTGTTTTTTTAAAGGGAAGCACAATTTTGCAGACAGTATAGTTTGTTGGCTGGGGAAGAATAAAGATACAGTTCAAATATCATGGATTTATTTTTTAAAGGCGAAACAATTCCTTTCTTCTTTCAGTTTTTCTAACAATCGTGTGTATCTTTGCCCTCAGTGAGGACTGTACAGCTTTTCTGTGTTTTTGTTTTCACCTTGTGTGTATAGTTGCACATCTACAGTAACGTATCTTATTTTTGTAACCGTGACAAAAGTATACACATACAGTATAGATGTATATATACAGTATATTATCCAAAAGCAATGTGAAAGAAAGGATTATCTGTGCTGCACATGATTGTCTTTGGATTGTTTTTGTTTTATTTGTTTTCAGTTTATTCTTGCACTGGATTCTACGACTGTATGCTTGATGTAAAGAAAAATGTGATAAGTCAATGTAATTTATTCAAATAAATACAAAGAAATGTTTATGGCCCCAACAATGTTTTGTTCATAGATGTACACACCTCTAGATTTTAGCTAAAATGATGATTTAACCGATTAGAACTCAAAGTGGTGATGAGGTCTTGTGATATATTGAAAGGGTCTTTAAAAATGTCTTAAAGGGTATTAAATTGAGTTTGAGGATCCCTGTATACACCTGCTATAATTCTTTATTTGTACAGTACATGTACAAAGTTTGCATTGTATATCCTATCTTACACATGCATGTCTTTTGGATCTCTTCCTCCTTTAAGAGGAAGGTCTTGTTTTCAGAATATAGAGAAGATGGAAGGATTTGGCTCAGCAAAGAAAATAGATGGTGGATTCTTTCATGTCTTCTTGCAAGAATCCAAACAAAAAAAATAGGTCAGGCAAAAAAATATCTTTAGTACCTCCACGACAATTGAAATGTCTTAATAATCTTGTTAGTGCAACATTATCAAAGTCACGACTACAGCTTTAAGCATCTTAAAGGTTCTAAAAGATATGAAATGTATGCATGTGTAAGCTGGAATATACAATGGCAAACTTTGTACAATGTGTATTGTACAAATAAAGAATTATCTTTAATTATCATATAGCAGGGTATATGCAGGATTCCTGAAGTTAAATTTAATACCTTTTAAGACGCTTTCCATATATTTTAAGACCTCATCGCCACTTCAAGTTCTAACCGGTTACATCAGTGACACACTTTATCTTACATTTACTATACATTGATTGTAAGATGGCACAACTAAACAGAACAAAGCACAAGGTAATTAATTGAGTGATTAACCCAATGCAAGGTTTATTAAAAAAGAGTAACATCAGTAATACATGAGAGCTAGAAACAGTCCTGTTCCCTATAACACACACACACACACACACACACACACATACTTGAACTCTTTGTTATAAGGTTACTATATATGCCACATATACATGTACGTTGTACTTACATAAACAGTATTTGACCGATTCATTTTGAATTTTGATAAAAGTAACTTTGGTGAGTTTCAGGGGGGGTCATGTAGGAGCTCCCTCTTAACAAATATCCATTACGGTATGGCAAAACCATGCATATGTTATTTCCCATTATAAACTGGTATTTATATAGAAAACATGTCCTGTGAGAATGTGTGTACCTCACACAGAATTGCATACACCATGCATACACATGGTTTAAACTGAGATAACTACGGGTGTTTGCCGATTTCAGTGTCATTAAAAATGCTATGAATAAGTCATAATATAGAATGTCATGAAAAGGTAATTAAAAGTCATAGTATAGTATGTCATAAAAATTTTACAAAAACGTCATAGTTTTGAAAAGTCATAAAAAATCTGTAATGTAAGTTCTTAAAAAGTCATACTATAGTAAAAACATTAAAACATCATGAACATGTCATTAAAAAAATCATGATATAGTAAGTCATAAATGTCATACAAAAAGTCATAGAACAGTATGTCGTAAAAAACTCATGAAAAAGTCATAGTATAGTATGTCAAAAATTCTAATTATAGTATGTTGAAAAACGTCTGAAAAAGTCATATTATAGTATGTTGAAAGTCATAGTATAATATGTCAACAAAAGTCATACTATAGTATGTTGAAAAAAAGTCATAGTATAGTATGTTGAAAGTCATAGTACAGCATGTTGCAAAAAGTCTTGGTGTAATATTGGTGTAGTATGTCAAAAAAATCATAGTATAATATGTCGAAAAAGTCATAGTATAGTATGTCAAAAATAGTCAAGAAAAAGTCATAGTATAGTATGTCGAAAAAGTCAGAAAAAAGTTATTGTGTAGTATACCGAAAAAAAAGTTAGGGCATAATATGTTGAAAAAAATGTCATAGTATTGTATGTGGCAAAAAGTCAGTGTAATATTGAAAAAAGTCTGAAAAAAAGTCATGGTATAGTATGTCGAAAACAATCTGAAAAAGTCATAGTATAGTATGCCAAAAAAGTCATAGTATTAATTGTAAAAAAAAAAAAAAATCTTAATATACTATGTCAGAAAAAAGTATTCATAGTATAGTATGTGGAATAAAGTCATAGTATAGAATGTCAAAAGGTTCACAGTATATTAAGTCGAAAAGGTCATAGTATAGTATGTTGAAAAAAATCCGAAAAAAGTCATAGTATAGTATGTTGAAAAATTCATAGTACAGTATGTTGAAAAAAGTCTGAAAAAAGTCATAGTATAGTATGTCGAAAGTCATAGTATAATATGTCAACAAAAGTCATAGTATTGTATGTCGAAAAAAGTCTTAGTATAGTATATCGAAAAAGACCTAGAATAGTATCTAAAAAAATCATAGTATAGTATGTCGAAAAAGTCATAGTATAGCATGCCGAAAAAAGTCAGAAAAAAGAGAAAGTATAGTATGTCGAAAAAAAAGGCAGAATATAGAATGTTGAAAAAAGTCATAGTATAGTATGTGCAAAATAGCTGTTTAGTATGAGAAAATGGAGGTCGAAAGGGTTGAGTGCAGAATGCACAATAATATGTAGTATGTGCCATGGGCAGATATATAGTCCAGCATGAAGGGTAGTGCTGATGTCCAGCTCCAACTTGAGTTCCTGGTAGATGATGATGGAGCCCAGGAAGCGAAAGTACTCCAAAATGTTGACTGTGAAGTCAGTTGGTGTGATGGGGGCGAGTGGGGATCACAGTGGACATCACAGCTCAAGGCCACCTGAAAGTGTAGTAATTAAAAAGACTCATAGTTTGTTAAAAAAAATCAGAAGAAGTCATAGTATAGTATGTTTAAAAAAGTCATAGTATGTCGGAAAAAAGGCATAGTATAGTATGTTGAAATTAGTCATAGTATAGTATGTTGAAAAAAGTCAGAAAAAGCCATGGTATAGTATGTAGAAAAAAGTCTGAAAAAAGTCCTAGTAAAGTATGTTGAAAAATAATTAGGGCATAAATTGTTGGAAAAAAGTCCTAGTATAGTATGTCGAAAAAGTCCTAGTATAGTATGTCAAAAAATCATAGTATATTATGTTAAAAAAGTCATAGTATAGTATGTTGAAAAAAGTCAGAATAAAGTCATAGTATAGTAAATTGAAAAAAGTCATAGTATAGTATGTCGAAAGTCATAGTATAGTATGTCGAAAAAAGTCTTAGTATAGTATATCAAAAAAGTCCTTGAATAGTATGAAAACAAAATCATAGTATAGTATGTCAAAAAAAGTTATAGTGTAGTATGTTGAAAAAAGTCAGTATAGTGTGTCAAAGAAAGTCAGAAAAAAGATATAGTATAGAATGTCGAAAAAGTCAGAAAGAAGTCATAGTATAGTATGCCGAAAAAAGTCAGAACAAAAGTCATAGCATAGCATATCGAAAAAAGTCAGAAAAAGGAGAAAGTATAGTATCTCAAAAAAGTCATAGTATAGTATGTCGAAAAATAAGGGGTAGTATAGAATGTTGAAAGCAGTCACAGTATAGTATGTCAAAAAAATCATAAAATAGTGTGTTGAAAAAAGTCATAGAATAGTATATTAAAAAAAGTCACAGTATAGTATGTCGAAAAAAATCTTTAAAAAGTCATAGTATAGTATGTCGAAATAGTCAGAAAAAAGTCATAGTATAGTATGTCGAAAAAAGGTATTGCATAATATGTTGGGGAAAAAAGTAATTGTATAGTATGTGGAAAAAGTCAGCAAAGCATGTGGAAAAGAAATCAGAATAAAAAAGGAGTTTATTGCCACAGTAGTTACATTACACCTACGTGGAATTTGCCACGACGATTGGTGCATACATACACAAACAAACATAAGAAATAAACAATAAATACAGAAACATGAACAAATATCTACAAAATAGCTGTTTAGTATGAGAAAATGGAGGCCGAAAGGGTTGAGTGCAGAATGCACAATATGTAGTATGTGCCATGGGCAGATATATAGTCCAGCATGAAGGTTAGTGCTGATGTCCAGCTCCAACCTGAGGTCCTGGTAGATGATGATGGAGCCCAGGAAGCGAAAGTACTCCAAAATGTTGACTGTGAAGTCAGTTGGTGTGATGGGGGCGAGTGGGTATTAGGGCTGGGCGATAAATCGATTTTATCGATTAACTCGAATGTGTAGTTAACGTGGATTTGTTTAAATGAAAAATCGATTTTCTCCTTAACATCCGCCGACGCTCCCCTCTGGGCTCCCGAACATCCAAACGGGCTCATCCCTCCCCCCACGCGTTTGCCATAGAGATACACAAACAACATGGCAGCGACAGGGACTAACATTAATCATTTTCTGAACCAGTCGTTTCATTACTTAGCTACTTATCTGTAGCCGAAAAGACCGGCCGCTCGCGGTGCACTGTCCCCGGCTGAGAGTCACCTATTCTCGGATAACTGAACCACCAGCTGACCTGAAGGAGCACCATGCGGGGCACCAGAGGCGGTCTTGAGGAACTCTTTTGCGGCTCAACACATCTACTAAATGCCGCTGATACAACCGAGCTGTGACGGCGGTCTGTAGCGGCTTAAACAACTTGCAATCGCCGCTCTGTAGCACGGAGTTCCGCTTCGATGTTTGTTTTTATCGCTACGAAGAAGCTTCCTACAGGTATGCTACATTCAAGAGACCATGGGATGTTAACGTACATTACTCAGCAACAGGTGAAAATAGGGGCAAGGTTGCGCAATAACGTTAAAATAATTTGAACTTTTAGCGAGGAACAAGAAGTGAATTACCTGTATGTGTGAAAACAGCTTTATCTCACGCATCCGTTTTGTTGTTGTTGAATATATAGCCCCCCACCCCCCCCCAAAAAAAACTCAAACCAATTTATATTTCCACAAAATTGGCATGAATAATCATAATGGTATACATGCCCCATGTGTGTGCGTGTGTGTATGAGTCAAAACAAAATAAAACTTGTTTTGAACATTTTCTTTGTCATCTGCAGATTGATTTTAAGTAGAGGGAGAAAAAAATCGATTTAAATCTTAAATTGGATTTTTTTTTTTTTTAATCGGATATTTTATTTTTAGGCCATATCGCCCAGCCCTAGGGGGTATCATAGTGGACATCACAGCTCAAGGCCACCTGAAAGTGTAGTAATTAAAAAGACTCATAGTATACGCCTGTTTGTTGAAAAAATCAGAAGAAGTCATAGTATAGTATGTTTAAAAAAGTCATAGTATAGTATGTCGGAAAAAAGGCATAGTACAGAATGATGAAATTAGTCATGGAATAGTATGTTGAAAAAAGTCAGAAAAAGTCATGGTATAGTATGTAGAAAAAAGTCATAGTATAATATGTTGAAAAAAGTCAGAAAAAGTCATGGTATAGTATGTAGAAAAAAGTCATAGTATAGTATGTTGAAAAAAGTCAGAAAAAGTCATGGTATAGTATGTAGAAAAAAGTCATAGTATAGTATGTTGAAAAAAATCTGAAAAAAGTCATAGTATAGTATAGTATGTCGAAAAGGTCAGAAAAAAGTCATAGTATAGTATATTGAAAAAGTCATAGTATAGTATGTCAAAAAAATCATAGTATATTATGTCGAAAAAGTCATAGTATAGTATGTCGAAAATAGTCAAGAAAAAGTCATATTATAGTATGTCGTACTCATAGTATAGTATGTTGAAAAAAGTCCGAAAAAAGTGATAGTATAGTATGTCGAAAAACGTTATGTTGTAGTCTGTCAAAAAAGGTTATGGCACTTGAAAAAAGTCACAGTATAGAATGTCCAAATAATTCATGACTGAGAAAAAAGTCATTGTATAGTACGTCAAAAGTCATAGTATAATATGTCAAAAACGTCATACTATAGTATGTCAAAATTTTTTTTAAAAAGTCATAGTATAGTAAATTGAAAAAAGTCTTAGTATAGTATATCAAAAAAGTCCTAGAATAGTATGAAAAAAAATCATAGTATAGTATGTCGAAAAAAGTTTTAGTATATTATGTCAAAAAAGTCAGAACAAAAGTCATAGTATAGTATATCGAAAAAAGTAAGAAAAAGAGAAAGTATAGTATGTAAAAAAAAATAAGGGATAGTATAGTATGTTGAAAAAGTCATAGAATAGTATATTGAAATAAGTCATAGTATAGTATGTCGAAGTAGTCAGGAAAAAGTCATAGTATAGTATGTCGAAAAAAGGTATTGCATAATATGTTGGGGAAAAAAGTAATTGCATAGTATGTGGAAAAAGTCAGCAAAGCATGTGGAAAAGAAATCAAAATCAGAATAAAAAAGTTTATTGCCACAGTAGTTACATTACACCTACGTGGAATTTGCCACGACGATTGGTGCATACATACATAAACAAACGTAAGAAATGAACAATAAATACAGAAACAGGGACAAATATCTACAAAATAGCTGTTTAGTATGAGAAAATGGAGGCCGAAGGGGTTGAGTGCAGAAAGCACAATAATATGTAGTATGTGCCATGGGCAGATATATAGTCCAGCATGAAGGTTAGTGCTGATGATATAGTATGTAATATAGTATGTCGATAACGTCATTGTATAGTATGTCCAAAATAGTCTAATTGGAGTGATGGGGGTGGGTGGGTATCATAGTGGACATCACAGCTCAAGGCCACCTTAAAGTGTAGTAATTAAAAAGACTCATAGTATAACGCCTGTTTGTTGAAAAAATCAGAAGAAGTCATAGTATAGTATGTTGGAAAACAGGCATAGTATAGTATGTTGAAAAAAGTCAGAAAAAGTCATGGTATAGTATGTTGAAAAAGTCCTAGTATAGTATGTCGAAAATAGTCAAGAAAAAGTGATAGTATAGTATGTCAAAAAAGTCAGAAAAAGTCATGGTATAGTATGTAGAAAAAAGTCATAGTACAGTATGTTGAAAAAAAGGCATAGTATAAAATGTTAAAAATTTCAGAAAAACAGATAGTATAGTCAGTCATAAAAAAAGTCATAAAAATGTAAGTTGTGAAAAATGATAGTATACTATGACTTCTTGATCATTTTTAGTAGTAGTATAGTAAGTCATAAAAATGTTATTAAAAAATCATAGTATAGTATGTCAAAAATGTCATAAAAAAGTAACCGTATAGTAGGCCCCTATGTCATAAAAATGTCATTAAAGAGTCATAGTATGTCATGAAAATGTCATAAAAAGTCATAGTATAGTAATTCATAAAATGTCATGAAAAGTTATATTATAACAAGTCATAAAAAACATTGTAGAAAAGTCATAGTATAGTATTTCATAAAAAGTCATAAAAGCCATAGTATAGTAAGTCATACAAAAGTCACTAAAAGTCATAGTATTGTATGTCATAAAAAAGTCATAGTATAGTAAATCATAAAAAACGTCATGAAAATGTCATAAAAACTCATAGTATAGTAATTATAAAAAAGTCATAAAAACCTTTTTTCATAATATTTTTTATGAAGCTTTTTTATGACATACTAACTATGACTTATAATGACATTTTTATGACATACTATACTATGACTTATAATGACATTTTTATGACATACTATACTATGACTTTTTAAGGTAAAAAAGTCATTAATAAAGTCATAGTATAGTATGTCACATGACAATTCCCCAAAACAATGAAACATTCACCTCATATTAGCACATAGTTCATGATGTGTTAAAAATATTTGTTGTTTGTCTAACTATTTGATATCATAATGACCATTTTACTTTAAAATGCAATCATGATTAAAATGTAATAATAGAAAAATACAATGTTGTGATGCTCTGATTCAAAAAAGTTGTCATTTAGCATGCTACATGAGCCTTTTGTCTATCAGATAATCAGAATCAGAATCAGAAATACTTTAATAATCCCAGGGGGAAATTATTTTTGTTACCACTCCAGGTATACAAACAACAAATAAAAACAACATATATTATCAAGACATTTAACATATATAATAAAAACAAATATACAGTAATAATATATAAAATATGAAATGTACAGTGTTAAAAGAGGAACTGTAAGACAATCTGATAAGCTAGTTCAGGTTATAACTGTATGACAGTTAACATCAGATATGGATGACACCTTTTGGTCCCCACCCATTATCTGTCAGTCAATTTTGCAACACGCTCTCTTCATGCACACAGTTAAACCCCTACTCTACCCTGCTGCACACACGCACACATTAAACACACACACACACACTAAACACTGGTCCAGTATAGGGGGGGTGCTCTGCAGTAACGTCCTGCAGCAGCCTGTGTCAGCCAAGTCTTTTCAGCAGCATCAGAGCATGTCGCCCTCACAGTCACACACCTTGTGGACCTTCGCTTTACTGATAACTGCAAATAGACACAACCAGCCTTTTGTTTGACATGATGCAGTTGAGATAGGTCTACAAACACTTATACCAACCACAAGATACAGTGACTGCCATTGTCATTTGTGTACAGTTGGATATTGTGGATATAAGGCGTCTCCTTTTTAATGTTGTGTATGAAACGGTGCCAGATATCGGCTGGAGTCTCACTCACTCTGCTGCTCGGTAAAACTTAAACTAGAAGTAAAGCGTCCTCTAGTGGTGGCAAACTTACAGTGCTCAGTGTTGAGTTACACGCAAAAGATCACTGATAATGATTGGTATTTTTTATCTCTACCTTTTTCTTACTAATACTTGGTTTCCTTTTTTATATATACATTTTTGTTGCATTACAACAATACCAACAATATCACAATCTAACGTCAAACAAGGCCTGAGCTATAAGAGGAAGGGAGGAGTGAAATAAAAAATAAAGGGGGTAACTGATCCATTACACAGTAATAAAAAAGTACACATTTTACATACAAGTACACACATGACCTTAAATTACTGATGTGTAGTTTTATATTTAAAGGTAGAAGAAGAAAACACAACTCAACCAGAGATGGAAAAGGCCCTGGGGGAAGTGAGTGACTATTGTCAAAGCTCACATATAGGGCTGGGCAATATGGCCAAAATCTCCTATCCCCATATAGGTAATTTAATATCTCAACGATATATATAACGATGTAGCATGTTTTCTGGTAATTCAATAAATAGTTTACATAAAATAAACACACAGTAAAGCCTATTTAATGTATACACCTGTGTGAATATAATACTTGACAAATAAAAAGATACTGAGTATTTTCTCATTTTATTAAAAGCTTAAGTGCAAAATTAACATAACATGCACTGCATCAGAAGGCAAAGCCTCATCCAAATGACGTAAATATTACATTCTATATATATGTATATATATATATATCAACAAAAGAATTAATCTCCAACTTTTTTTATTAACATTTCCTGGTTCTAGCTACCCATTTGCAAAGATTTGCTGCTTCTCTTACTGAATATCTTTTAGTTTAAGACAACAAGTTTAAAAACGAGTTTAAAAACAAGCTTCTAACAATTTATAGACAAAGATCAATAATGAAAATACTAAGTGGCAGCCCTACTCTTGGTTCTAAAAGTTGATTACCTCTTGGTGTCAGACAGCAGAAACAGAGATATTGCCTTTTTTTATTCAATGCATTCTTCTTGTTAAAACCTGGCGCCTATACATTACCTACAATGTAACTCAGCCGCAGACAGCTTGGTCAAATCATCGTGTGTTTTATGCTAGTAACGGCTAATGTAGCGATGTAGCCAGTTGCATCAGTTGAGGCAATTTATCAGACTTCACACAGCTCCTTCTGGATCACAAATGCTTTATACACCTTCAATCAAAAGATTATCAAAATCGTTGCTACATCATTTTCTGTCCATTGACTACTCAATTAAGGTCTGTTTTAACTGTGAGAAAAAGAAAAAGCCCTCTTGTGCAGTCTTTCCTTAAATAGTCTGTCAACTCAAAACCACAACACCGGTGGTCACAGTGCACATGGAAAATCCTTGTCCATTGTCCAGGAAAAAAAAAACACACTGACTACATGCACAAACACACTCTCCTCTCTTCCAGTTAATGTATGTAATGGCACTACACACACAAACACTGTAGGTCTTAAGAGGAGGTGGAAGAAGGGGGGGTGGAGGGGAGGGCATAAGACAAGCAATCCAGTAAAAAGCATTCCTCAGGCCCTCTCTCCTGGTGGGTGGCCTGCTTGGACGCTGCGCCACAGAGACAGCAGCTCGCTTTCAAAAAAATCCTTTGCAGCCATTGTGTCTGCCCACGGCGTCCTGTGTTAAAGCCACTGACTCACTTACGTAGCTGCTGAACATGTCTAACAACTGATCCTGTTGTGTTTAAATGCCAAATGATCCTTGACCACTACTGATACAGATATTTTTAAACATGCATTGCGTGCAAATCAGTTGCTTATATGTATTTTTAAATAGAGTTAATCTTGTGTTTTCAATCTGAGCAGCAGAGTTGAGAAAGTCCTTCCAAAAGCTCACTAAAGTGGCCTGTCTGCAGGAGTTGGATTCAACGATTCACTTAGGTTGCGTGTAAAGACGAGAGATGCTGCACACTCAGTCAGCCGCTCAGCTAGTCAGCCATGGCGAGCTTAAACTGGCAGGATAGTCAGCCACTTCATCATATCTGACACTTGAATCAGACACAGCTCTTAATGCATGAATGGCAGGCTGCATCTGTTTTCTGGCCAACCCCAAACCGCAGCAGGCAGTAAGACAACCACACCAGTTACAGACATGTTCCACATATTCACTCAGGCCAAGGATACAATAAGTATCTAACTCAGGTAACTCCCACAACATATTTAAACTGGTTCTACTAGTTACTCACATACAGTATGAACAATCTACTGAATCTACTATATTTATTACTGTGTATTTTTTAAATGCATTTGTAGAAAAACACCCTCATCAAACTCAAAATAACTCTGAAACAAAAATATTTTTTAAATTTACTCAACATTTCATGATTTCCAAACATACCACATATACTGCGTTACCGGTGACGGGGTGGTGATGGCGCAGTGGATATGACACATGCCTTTGGTGCCGGAGATACAGGTTTGATTCCCACTGCGATACATCAACCAATGTGTCCCTGAGCAAGACACTTAACCCCTAGTTGCTCCAGAGGCGTGCGACCTCTGACACATATAGCAATTGTAAGTCGCTTTGGATAAAAGCGTCAGCTAAATGACATGTAATGTATGCCTAGCTAACAATAAAGCAGTTTAGTTAGTTTTTGTTTCAGAGAGGTGTTGATTCATCTTTTTGGTCATTTTTGAGGCTGTAGTTCAACAGCACTGTGTTATACTGAGAGGTGTTTCTAGTATTCAGTCAACCCTCAATTGATATATATTTTTTCAATGGCACCCCTCCATGTGAGCTGTCGTCCCTTTTTTCAGCTGAGGCGTTAAAACTACAGTGCGTAGTTTCTGTCGCCCCCATGAGTAATGACAACAAAACTGTTGGCGCATCCATATGATACAACCCTTCCTGAACATAGCCATACTGAGAAATACAGAGAGAGTTTTGTGGAGCTGATACGCTTAATAAGCTTTGTAGCAACTCATTTGGCAATGGCTTGAATGTAACGGACGTTCATTAATATAAAAAAGTTACGCACTAAAACTTTAATGCATACGTACAAATAATAAATAATAAATTTCAGGAAAACAAATACTAATTATAAAAGGCTAAGTGAATCTGATGGAGGGGGGGAGGCTGTTCCAAAGATTAATTGCTACAACCACAAAGCCTGTTCGCCTCTGATTTAAAATTGGAAAATGGAACAGATTAAAGGCCTTGATCAAAGGATCGGAGTAGCCAACAGGTAGAATAAGGCCTTAACAACTTTGCTATATATGCAGTGGCCAGGCCATGCAAGTATTTGTATGAAATGAGTACAATTTTAATAAAAGTTGCGTTAAAGTTAATTCTGTGGAAGCCTATAAAGGGAGGCAATAATTGGGGTGATGTGGGACCAACGATTAGTTTGTGTTCACAGCCCAACCGCTGCATTTTGCAGCAATTGCAGATGAGCTAGGGAGGACTGGGTAATGCACGTAAAGATGGAGGTACAGTATGGTATGCACTAGTAGTTCCATGCTTCTCAATAATAGTATAGGTTTAGTATATTTATTTTCACAATATTTCCTTAACTGAAAGAAACAAGAATGACTTGGTAATGTGATGTTGGTCAAAAAGGATACCAAGATTCTTAGAGGCGGCTTGATGTTGCTTGCAAGGGGGCCAATATAATGACTGACCTCTTTTGTAAAAGAATCATGGCCAGAAGGACCTCAGTTTTGTCAAAAATGATATGGAGGAAATCTTGAGATAGATTTTTAATCAATTGATTTGTTTTTTATTTCATTCCATTTTAAAGTGCTCATATTATGCTCATTTTCAGGTTATAATTGTATTTAGAGGTTGTACCAAAATAGGTTTACAAGGTTTAATTTTCAGAAAACACCATATATTTGTTGTACTGCACATTGCTGCAGCTCCTCTTTTCACCCTGTGTGTTGAGCTCTCTGTTTTAGCTACAGAGTGAGACATCTCCCTTCTGTACCATCTTTGTTGGGAGTCGCACATGCGCAGTAAGTACTGCTAGCTTGTCAGTTGCAGAGTATGAGGGCGTACCATGCTAGCAGCTAGGCGAGCATTATAACATGTGTTACAAAGTGACTCACGTTCGTCTCTGAAGTAAAGGCTGGACTACAATAGAGCTGTATGGAGCAGTTTGTGAACAGTGTTTTCTGTTGGAGATGGTAAGTTCCTCTGTGGTGGACTTTGGGCTTTTTCACTTTGTAAACCTATAATGTGCACAAAAAGATATATAACACAATAAAGGAAAGGGGAAAAGCCATTTTTCTGCATTAATTGATACTTTCTGGACACTTTGATAATAAGTGCTTACCTAAGAAACATTTTCAATGTATGACTTTTACTTGAAATTGAGCATTTGTATATTGTGATATTGTATCTGAGTACACATCTCTCCTCCTCTTACACAAACCAGAGAAGAAGACGCAAAGACAAAAAAGGTATACGACAATAGAAATTAAGAGTATTGGAGACAGAAATTAAAGCCAAATAAAGAAAATAAACCAAGAAAGATTCAGACTGCTTAGACACATGCACACACACACACTCATGCACGCCGAGGAGCAGCTGTTGGTGGGAGTGTGCCAGTGTGTGTCATTACATGTTTTCCTGTGGCGTTCATACATAGTTTCTCTTTTCAGCAGGAAAGCCCAGCTCTCAACACCAGACAGAGACAGCTAATACCGCTGTCTGTCAGAGCTGCTCAAAAAGCAAGTGATTGGAGATGACAAACGAGGCAGTAAGACAGGTCCGGCAGCAATACCGCAGGAGCAGCAGCAGAGAGAGAGGGGGTAAGAAGAGGGGAGGCGGGGACTGAAAGGAGCGTGTAAGTTTTAATAGTAAGGAGGTATTTAATGTGTGTGTGTGTTCTTGCATATTTGTTATTACCATGAGGGTCTCTGGGGGTCTGACGCAATACTTGTCCATCAGTCTGAAGGAGGGTGAAGTTTGTTTCCGGCTCAGGATTCACTTCCAACACCAGCTCTGTCCCCCGTGAGGGTCTCTGTCACTCAGGCTTACACACTGGAATCCAAAAGAGGAAGAAAAAGTGAAAATGTAGCCACAAAATCCTCAAATTTAACCCCAAATTAGTGTGTGTGTGTGTGTGTGTGTGTGTGTGTGTGTGTGTGTGTGTGTGTGTGTGTGTGTGTGTGTGTGTGTGTGTGTGTGTGTGTGTGTGTGTGTGTGTGTGTGTGTGTGTGTGTCAGGCCTCACCTCTCTTCATCAGGCTTCATCATGGCAATAAATAATTTTCTGATTCTGATCTTGGTATGGACTTCAGAGGGTGGATGTTGATTTAAAAGGGGTTAGAGGCATTGGAGAGGGGGATGAGGAAGCTCCATTAGGACAGGACCAGCCTTCATAACAACAGCATGTACCATTTTTAGTAATTTAATTCAGTTTGATTAAGATGAATTAGCACCAGAGGTTTTTATTTTCTATTGACATTTAATGTTGTGAAAGCAAAACGATCCTGCACACTTTTACTCACTTTATTCACAATGTGTCTGTCCTTCACAAAGGGGAATCTATTGTAGGCCTCATTTACACTTATCATTTTATTAATCATAATCATCCAGATAAAGTACAAATTATTTTCATTCCACTGGGAAAGGCTGTGTTCTTCTGTTTTGGGAGCATCATATTAAGGGGACAGTTTGAGAAGGTAATTAAAAAACAACTTCAACGAATAAACTAAATGTAGGTACATAACGAAATGTATCCACAGGAATACAGCTAGTTAAGATGTATTTTATCAGCCCTTCAAAGCTGATAAACTACCTGCAGACAGGATGACACTGCTGTTTGGTTGTTCAGGGAAAAGCTGATGATGGAGAATTTATCTTTTATTTACACCAAACAATTAGCTTGCCCTCCACTACACCAGGCTATGTGTAAAGAATTGTGTTTTGAGCCAGAGTTATTTGGCAGGACTGAACACATTAACTTCAGTGTAGTTCATTCATGGTCATAAATACTCCACAGTAGTTTAGCCTGTAAAAAGGTTTGAAAGTGTGAGCCAACAGTGAACCAGAGATAAGGGCTTTCATGACAAATGGTGCCAGGCTAAGGGCCAGCCGCACAGCATGCAAAACAGCACAATGGGGCAACATTTGGTGTGCAAATCCAGCAGTCCATTCAAATGGTGTCCCAAACAAAAAGTTGATAGACAAACAAATCAATTAACCTGGGGCGGGGGGGGGGGAGAAGAAATAAGAATAAATAAAAAAAGGTGTCAGCTCACATAGGGCTATAGGCTCAAACCTGGCACCTTTGTAGTATAATTTAACATTTAACAACTCACACTTAAAAAAAACACCAACTGCTTCAGATACCGTGACATTAAAGAGTGTCAGGATTTCCCCGCTCTGTGTTAAGGAGGAGTCTCGGCGCAGAGTGAGTGAGGCGGTGGAACCTGTCCGTTTCTGGATCTATTCTCCTGTTTTAATCCCGGAGACAGTCACACCCTGCTATTGTGCAGCTGAAACCTCTCCATGCATGACAGAGTGTGGGTGCTTGAGTTTATCATCCTGCAAGCACATCCCAAATCTCACACCCATACATGTAAATGCATATATTCACATAAGCTGCAAACTCAATGCTACACACAATTCAAAGTCCTGGCTTTTAGGACATTTATAACTTTATAACTGTATGCCTGCTTATTTTGGGCCTCAACCTGCATCCAGGTGTTTGACAGTCTCTCTCTCTCTCTCTCTCTCTCTCTCTCTCTCTCTCTCTCTCTCTCTCTATCTAAATCTGGTTGGATTTAGCTTCTTTAGCAGGAAGTTAAGCCACCAAGACATACAAATAAAGTCTATTTTCTAAAAGAATCCATAATAACACCAAAGCTTCGTCCTCCTGAACAACACTGTTGTAGAACAGTCTTACATGTATGGATTAATGTGTGTTTTTTCTTTCAAATCTTTCATCAGGGTTGCTAATACAACCTGTTAAGCCCCTTTGTGCCATCTTCTCTGCACATTGCCTGTTTCTGTTGCCTCCTTTATCCCTCCTTCAGATCCTGATTTATTACTTTTCTGGTTCTTCTTCTCCAATTGTCTTCTTTAAAGGATAATTCTTCTTTACTACAATGTGGGATTTGTTCAGATGATCACTCAGTAATTTAGCCAGATTACAGAATATAAACCACTTTATTTGTTGTCTCGCACCATGTAAAGATTCTGGGGATGAACCTGTCGGCCGGCTGGGGCCTTTCTGTGTTTAATTTGTTTGTTCCCCTGTTGCCTGTGTGGGTTTCCTCCATTAGTCCAAAGACATGCAGGTTAGGTTAATTGGCATCTCTAAATTGTCCTCTGTGACCCTCAAAGATAAGCAGCTATAGCTAATGAATGCATGTATGGATGATTTATCAGGCTTCTCTGTGAAAACAAGGTTTCCCACAGACACATCACTAGTAAGAACCCTTTCAATGACTTCCCTCCTTATGTCCTAGTTATTCTATATATGAATAATAATAGACATACAGTTTGTTATTTCAGTTAATATAAACCCCCTGACAACATAGATGGTGAACAGACCATGACAACACCTGTGAGAGCTAAACAAAGAAAAGGGTTAGGGCAGACTTCCACCTGCACAGAGAGAAATCCAGGTGAGTAGGTTTCTGATGAAGGAGATTATCAGCATTGTTCAACTGTATTTCCCCTGCCCTCTCTCTCTCTCTCTCTATCTCTCTCTCTCTCTCTCTGGCTTACGCACTCGCTTGTAATGTTTCTTCAACAGTTGAGCCACCTTTAACCTGAGTTTGCACCTGAGTTTGGCTATCTTTACCAAGCACAAGCCCAGGGCACCTCGTGACAAAACCACAAACACCACTTATCATCCAAATCGCTAAACACCGGGACACATTATGGTGTCTGTGTGTGTTTTATTAAAACGTGTTAAATTTATAATTGGGAAAGGCAACATTGAAATAACATTCTTTTTCAGGTCTAATTACAGCAATTATACTGGTAGCAGACATTTGGAAGATTCTGGCCACAAAGAGTTGTGTTTGAGTGCCTGATTGCTTGCACACAAGATCTGGCTTGTCTTGGCTTTTTCCCCTTAAGTACAGATAATCCACATGTGTCAGTGATTGAGGAGGTACAAATCCCACTGTAACAGACACACAGGTGGCACTGGAAAGAAACAGAATACCAGTTTAGATTTCTCTCTGTGTCTTACTTGGCCAATTACCATGAAAGGCTGAGTCAGAAGGGCAACCTCCCTCTATGCAACCCAGATACAAGTATGTGTGAGATATACACCCAAAACATTGCTACCTCTCTGTCTTTTTAAGACACACACGAACACATGCACACACACACACGCATGCACGCACGCACGCACGCACACACACACACACACACACACACACACACACACACACATATACACACACACAAGTGGACCGCTTTTCACTGCATCCCGTTTGAGTGTTCAAGCTCAAGTCTGTCATGTATTAAGATAAGCTTCCACTATTGCCATCATGTGTGTTATCTCTTTTAAGTGGAATGAGATTTAATTATCCTGGCATAAATTGTAACCAGACAATGCAACATGAAACCTAGAATAACTAATTAATGACCTTTAATGACTAATAAACATCCAGCAACAACAACATTGGATAAATTTATCTTAAAGGTCCCATGACATGCTGTTTTTTGGATGCTTTTATATAGGCCTTAGTGATCCCCTAATAGTGTATTTGAAGTCTCTTCCCCGAAATTCAGTCTTGGTGCAGAATTACAGCCACTAGAGATAGTCCCACAATGAGCTTTCCTTAGTATGTGCCATTTCTGTGTCTGTAGCTATTGAGGAGGAGAGAGGGGGGGGCAAGGTGGAGGGTGGGGGTGTGGCCTTGACCAACTGCCACTTTGCTTGTTTGCAAGCCATGATGGCTCTCTCTTTCTCATGGGTGGGCCAAATTCTCTGGGCGGGCAAAGCAGAGAAAGGGGAGGTAACCTTGCTCCTTATGACCTCATAAGGAGCAAGATTCCAGATCTGGCCATCTGAGCTTTCATTTTCTCAAAGGCAGAGCAGGATACCCAGGGCTCGGTTTACACCTATCGCCATTTCTAACCACTGGGGGACCATAGGCAGGCTGGGGGAACGCATATTAATGTTAAAAAACCTCATAAAGTGAAATTTTCATGCCATGGGACCTTTAAGCTTCAAAGAACCACGGCGGATTCTCATCCAGCTCTGCAAACTAGAAAACGTAATTGAGAGTAAAGAACACTTTACAAGGTAGAACAATAAACTGTGTTTGGTTCTTAGTGTATTGGTTGCAAGGTCATTAACAAGATTTAAAAGAAGAAAAAAAACATCTCTGCAACATAAAGCTATGTTCATGTTTCTTTCTCTTTATCTTGTGAAATACCAGGGATTTGTATCTCTTCAAGCCTCTGAAAACTATTTAAATCAAATGTCATTCATTGGTTGAACTGATCTCAGCTCATAGACATTTCCACTAGGCTTCCGCACGATATGAGGAAAATATGCGATAACGTTGCTAAAATATCGTCATAACAATATTACTTGCGATAAATACAGATATTACAGATATTAAGGTGTACTCTGTTCTGCCTTTCTGTTGCTTTCAGTATTAATTATCATTATTCATTATTTCCAACATCCACTGAACAAATTTGACATTGAACTGAACAAAAAGCACCAATAAAAAAATTATTGTTACCTTTTAAAGTGCAGTTCTATTGATACACTCTTTCAACTAACAAAAAAATCCCTGAGTGCAATATCACAGTCTTTCCCGACGTGTTAATCGCGCAAGTTGACATCGCAATGACGATTAAAAAAAACAATATATTATGCAGCCCTTATATGCAGCTTGTGATAAGAAATCACAAACAGTCCTTGCTTGCCTGCAATAGTTAAAAATGAACAATGACATTGGTGATTCTCTGACTTTCCATGGCGCCATCAAAAGATAAAAAGTTCAATTTATCCAATACTTTGGTTTATGACCAAATACCTGCAAAATGAATGACATTCCCATTTTCCTCAGCTGTACTTTGTGTTTAGTGCTAATTAGCTAATTCTAGCATGCTAAGATGGTGAATATGGTAAACGTCAGCATGTTATCATTGTCATTTTGAGCATGTTAGCATGCTAATGTTAGCATTTTGCTCAAAGCACCACTGTGCTCAACAACCTCACAGAGGTGCTTGTGTGGCTGTAGACTCTTAGTCTTGTTTTCATGTTTTATTTATTCCATTATGTTTTATCTTATGATTACATCTGTGTTTGTTCTAAGACCATTTTTTTCAAATTTACCTTGGGGACAATAAAGTCACAGGCTAAAAAGTATAGGAACGAGTGCACTCTTGTTTTATCATTTGAGGAGGTATTACCTATTTTTTATAAAAGTGACCTACTGTTTATGACTCATTTGCATAAAAATCAATCATCTCTTCAAATAAAAAAAAAATCAAGAAGTTCAACCAATGTTGTACGATGACAAACATGCATTTTCAGAGCCAAGGCCCTTTCCACAATCTGCCAAACTTAAAAAGACATGTCAGGAGTTTGACTGCTGAGAAAACACGACACTGTGCTCAAGGATATTGGTGGAAGCTGGATGAATACCTGTATCTTCCTGTGCTAAGGAATCAGAGGATTTAGGCGGCGGTGAAAGCTTGTCAGCACTGACACACACAAAAGCCTTGTTGTGCATCACTGAAAAATTGCAATACCTGTTAATAAAGCAGTGATCATGATCAAGTTGCCCATTATTGCTGCAATGATGAAGCTTCGGTTTTGGCAGAATGCCGTTACCACACAGGCAAGACAGACAACGGAGATCATGCAATGAATCAAGTTAAACAATTTACTACTGGTAACACTGTCATGTTAAGGTGGGAGTTTCCAATTTTTTTTATTATTTATGTAAAATAACCAGTTAAAGTTGGAGAATTGTTTGTGTGTTTATGTTGGACATTTTGGAAAATACTCTTAGGCCTCTTTGCTTTTTTTGCTGACAGTTCGGTGAGAAGATCAATACAACCCTTTCCATGAGAGTGGTATCAATCTTCTCCTCTCTCGGCAAGAAAGCAAATTAGCATATATTTTATTAAGAGAAATACTGATGTTTTCCTTTAAAAGCATTTTTAAACAAAGTGTAAAATAAGCTGTTTTTTAATTACATCATTTTGTAGACTGAATTGCGTGCCATTATGTGCCCACACGCATAAGGTGCTGCATCACACAATTCAAGAGAAAAGACAGCAAAAGCTTTACATCATGGGAAATACTTTGCCAAAGCCACAAAAGCTCTGTGTGGTAACCACACATCTCCTCTGACTCTTCCCCCCTCCACCCTCCTCTCTTGCTGTCAGACTCCAGACACAGAGAGAGAAATGAATCTGTGTTAATGAAGTAGAACAAAATAAGGAGGATAGTGCTTGACTTCTATAACCATCCTAACGTGCAATCCTATTGTGCAAGTGAGGTTCCTTTCAGGTGCAGGCATGGGTAAAAAATGCTCATGTGCGGCCGCCTGGGCTCTGTGCAGGCTGAGACATCTACGAGGTGTTGACACATGGATCCTAACAGAGCCCAACTGACATATATGCACTGACATTTGCAACTAGGCATGACTATAATTTTGAGCTCTGTTACAGTGCATGAGAGAGATACTGTCTCTATCAGGTGCGCGGTGAGTCATACGGTGTGTGAGTGATACAAAGAAATCCGGATCCATGTGGCCGGTTGGCTCAGTTGGTGGAGCGGGCGAACATATGTGGAGGTTTATTCCTCGACGCAGAGGGTCCAGGGTTTGAGTCCGACCTGTGACGGTTTCCTGCATGTCTTCCCCTTCTCTCTCCCATATATGAGCGGTCATGTCTATTAAAGATAGAAATGCCCATAGAAATAATCTTCCAAAAAAAAACTGACTAAGAAAATAGGGATATAAACACGGAAAATTTAATTTGCTACTGATAAATGAATAGGCCAATTCTATAAATAAAGTTTATTCTTATTATCTGGTTCAAGATATTTTCTTCCTCAGACCTTTTCCTCAGTGTTAAAATCGCAACTGTCAACTCAAATTATTTTTTCCATGCTAATTAGTTTGAGTTGACAGATTGGAGCGTCGTTGGCTGACTCGTGGGGCTGGTCTGCCTCTGATGGAGCAGTTTAAATTTATCTAACAATGTTTACTTTATGGGTGTGGACTGCAGGCAGTGTTTGCTACATTGTCTTCTCAACGGTGTCGGTATGAGAAAGACTTCTGTTTACATGGAATTTGTGGCTAAAAACCACAGTTTTAAATGTTTAAGAATGTTTAGATATGAAGGGCTAAAAGAGTTTTCATGTTTTTCCAGGGTAACCTGTTATCCAAACAAAATGGTCTATCCTAGTGCTATGCAGTGACTAAGCATAAGCCTTTATATGACATCAGACAGAAGAAGGATTACAGGAGGTTACACAAAAGTCATATAATTGAGTCACATGAATAAAAGCTAGGGTAGGCAGTTTTTTGTTAATTGGATACAAATTCCATAAAAACCTTTCCTGCATATTTTAATTCAAGTGGTCTAAGAGAAACCAGACTTCTGCACCTCCTCTTGGCTCTGTTTTCACGATTTAGAATATCTAGCCTGTGACAGGAGACTCGGACCAACCACAGGTCATTTCAGAGGGAGGGCGTTCCAATTGGCTGTTCTACAAATGCAGATGTGCATGCACGTTACTTCAGATGGTGAAAGCCTGATTCAATGGCAGGAACATCCTGCAGAAAAAGTTGCTATTTCAGCATTGGCAACAACGGTCTACACTGCAAAGCAGAAAAAGACGAACCTATTAAAAAAGAGAGTCTAAAAGAGAGTCTGACGCAATTAAACACATGTCAATATCAGCAAAGCTTTTCAGCAATGTAGAGAATACGTTGCTAATAGTTTAGCCTTCTGCTAATGTCTAATTGAAATTTCATGTTTTATGTTGCTAGCTAGAGCTTTGAATCACAGTATGTCATCTAAAAGGGCTTTACAGGCCCACACGTTTTGCAAAGAAAACAGGACCGTAATTCTCATAGAATTGCAGCTATATACTATATAATAGCATCAGGATCACAATCACAATCAGGATGATTGAAATGAATGAATAGTACTTGTACATGTTACTGTATGGAGCAAAGCCGTGCCCGTCTGGTGGGAGGGGCTAAGCACAGAGAAGGGAGGGCTACAGGAGGAGGGCTGTATTTGAATTTTTTGGCGTGCTTTTTTGTCTTTTCCAGAAAACTGCCTACCCCAGCTTTAAAGTGTGAATGAATGTGGTAGTGCTTGTCAGTATGTCAGTCAAGCACTGTCAAGAACTTTTAGCCTTGATGCCAATTTATGCTCAAGAAGAACTAGTTTGTATGACGTGTCACCTGACCATGCTAGAAGACAAAAATGTTTATTGCTGTTCCAAATGGCGACACTCAAAGAATTCTTTCCTAGAAGTAGTGAAGATTGTCAAAAGGGAGCTTCTTACTTTCTCACCTCCACACAGGCCAATCACGGCGAGAAGTGATTGTGAATGTCAGATTGTCGTTTTTATAAAGGTACTGAAATTGTCTGAAGCAGCCACACGCAATTCAGAAATGAAAACTCCCCCTACAGGGTTTCAGGCCCAGTGGGCCAGTGGTTTTGCTAGAGACAGAGCTGCATTGTGAGCACGCCTATTTTCTAACTTAAACCATCTGTCCTCTCCATCTAGGATTGTACATTTTGTTCCTCAAAACTGTTGTACAGTAAATGCATGAACATCACTCTGTACTCCTCACTATACTTCACTGCATAAATCCTTCAGTTACTCAAAGTGCTATCCTGACACGCTATACCAGGCAGTTTCCCACCTGTTCACACCCTAAACTAACTACTACTGAAACTACTACTAAGGGGAAACAATTTGTGAATGCAACATTGAAATATCGTCACCTTTTAAGTTGATATGCCAAACAGTTAACACACAGTTAGTTGTCTACAAATGAAGCAGACACAGAGCAACTTTATCATTTATTTGGAGTAATGTTTGTGTCTACATAGCGAATGTAAGGACAATATTCCTTCTTCTTTTAGCTCCGTCTTTGGTCTACCGACTCCGGAGGGAAATATCTGTCTTTTAGCTGCTAAATTCTCTACTATGTTTACCTGCTAGTCGCTGGTTGTGGGTTTTTATTACTTTTCCACTGAAAACAGCTGCCTGCTGAAAACAGTGCTATAAGAGCGGTGAGAGTGAATCAAAAGAGTAAAGTTGCTGACTGGACAGCTAAACAATGACCTGAAGCAGAGGGGAGCTGCAGATTCAGGTGATAATTCTCTGTAGGTTCATCGCTACGAGTGACCCCTTTCACATTGTTTTCACATAATCATTTGATAAAAAAAATATAGCCCTAAAAATGCATATTATTCCTTAAAAGCCACCATATTGTATGTCTTATTATACAAAATAAATAATTAATAAATAAATAAATGAATTTGAGTCTACTGCTGTTTTGTTGACTGTGTGTGTGTGTGTGTGTGTGTGTGTGTGTGTGTGTGTGTGTGTGTGTGTGTGTGTGTGTGTGTGTGTGTGTGTGTGTGAACACTGACCCAGACAGGCCACTGTGAAGCAAGTGAGAGTTTCTTGTTTGCATTTGCAGCTGCAGGGGCTTGGTGAGGATGCAAAATCCTGACGGTTGACTTGCTCCAAACCCGGGCCAGTTTACATAACTGAAGCACTGCACTGCCCGGGGAGCCTGCCGTTAAATCTGTGTGTGTGTGTGTGTGTGTGTGTGTGTGTGTGTGTGTGTGAGTGTGTGTTTATGCGTCTCTCATATACAAATTGACAAAGAGGAATAAAAGAGCAGGTAAGAATAAGTATGTAGTAGTTTTGAATGAATGAAAGGGGGTTGCTCGTAGTGATGAACCTACAGATATTTATCACCTGAATCTGCAGCTCCCCTCGGCTTTAAGGAGCTTTATAGTGACTTTTGGCTCATTCAGTTCTGTCAATTTCTTCAATATAAGCCTTTACTCGCTAAATTAAAAGTAATATCTGAATGTGTGACATAAGAAGTTTCACCTATTTTTGAAAATTGCTGGAAGTGACGTGCCTGGTTTTCATATTAGTCCTAGAGTCATCCACCACCTGTATACGTGCAGCCATCATATGGTTAAATTCAAGTGTTTCAAATTCAAATGTCTAATTTGTTTGTCTTTGTTTGGAGAGAGTCGTTTCTCTCTGGCACAGCCAGAAGTATATGTGAGACACAAAGTGAAGGGCTCTTCATTTGCCTTGGCTGCAGCCCTGCTATCCTGTGCTGTTGTCCCAGCCTCCAGCCGCCATATGCGTCTCCACGCTGTGCTGTGATGGACAGGTGGAGGCCTCTCATGGCGGCATTAATGCATGGCTCCAGGGCCCTTAGCTGCGAAGGCCCTAACGGATACTCAGTGATGCCAAACCCAAGTATACTTCAACAGGAAGACTCAGTTTGCATGCATGCTGAGTCGCTGCATGTACAAAGGGTAAACAAATTCATGAACAAAAATTGACTTTAACTTTAAGGTAATTAAATCTCCATTTTAAGTACTGCAACAAAAGTGAGTTATATTAACACATTCATACCCATGCATCCAATTTGTCTCTTTCTTTCTTTTTGGGGACTGATGCACCTGTAAATGTGGAAGCTGAAGCTGAAAACAGCTTCCTGCTGCATCCTGAACCGATTCTGATGAGAGGGGTGAGAGTAAACAGTAAAGTTTCGGGCTGGAAAACCAAAACAATGAGTTGTAAAATGGTAAAAAGCTCCGTAGAGCTGGAGGCATGCAACTGCATATTTGAATGATAATTCCCTGTGGGTTTGTCACCAGAGGTATCATTTGTACCATTGTTAATATAAAAATATTGATTACAGCAGCTAAAAAAAAAAACAAGCAATCAAAGAATACTGATAAGATTTGTATTCATTTTCACTCAGTCAAAATATTGTTTTTGAAAAGAGTGAATGTTTGTTTTCTTTCTGAACAAGAACTATCCTTTCAAGTGACACAACACGATCCATTTGGCATGAACTGAGAATCATAATTCTCTGAAGCACATCAACACATCACAAATGTTGACAATAGAATCATCTTTCAGCAGCATAACTCATACTTTTAATCCACCAGCACGAACACTGAGATAAAAGGCTCATGAACAAATATTAACAGTAAATGCTGTGCGAGTGCCAGATCGTGATGCATAAGCAAACTATGGCAACTATGAGCCTGAGCTCCAGTAACACGGAGTACCTGAGAAATTACTCACCACTAATTGTCCGTAGCCATAAATAATAAGAAGCTGACTTAAGGAAAGGGTGAGGTCCACTGCAAACTACACTGCATGTCCATCATATCTGTCAGCAGTTGACATGAAGAAACAACACAATCAAACACATTATTACAGTCATTTGGATAAGAGTGCATTAACTTAATGCCATATTCCCTGTGTTTACATTGGGTCTTAAAATCATAAATATACTGTTTAAAACATGTGTATTGACTCTACATGCAATACATGCACTTAATTGGAATAAACCATAAGCTGCCTCTGAAACATGTTACCCTTATTCCTACAGGTTGCAGTTTAAAAAAAAAATGTAAAATTTAAATTTTACAAGCACAATCTTGGAATGACAAGAAAACGTTTTGTTGTTCACAAGTATAATTACAATGTTGAATAGAAACTAACAGGTATGTGGACTCTCATGTTAACCCATCATACACCCCAGGCCATCATATAAGAGGGTGCTGCAGGTCCAGCCCAGGAGAGCCACAGGACTAAACCTTTCATCAGGCTGTTTGTCTGAGCAAACCCACGCTCTCTCACAACACTCCTGCTCTGACACATGCCCGCAGTGCTAACCCAGCCTGGTGATGAGCGGTGGGATTGTGCTGCTGTGTTTTCCCCTCTGTTTGTTTAAAAGATTAAGGTGGTGAACCCTAGCCCTGTGGAGTCTCTGGACTTCATACCACCGGAGCTGCTCAGAGTGTCAGCATTGTCTCTATCACTGCTGCCAGTGAAACTTAATAGTGTTTAAAGTCATCTTAAAAAGCCGAGTTTACACAGATTAGACTATACAAGAATGGGTTTGGTAATTTAAAATCGGATGTGTGTGCAGCAATTTCTGACTTTTACAACACTGACTTTGAAACATGTCCAGCACATATTACCACTAATTCCCTAAAGACATTCATCATCATTCCCTTATTTCCAATGAACAATTTTCATTTTGAGAGTTGGTTATTCCTGTCTCTCAAGTTGCGTCCAGGAATTATGATGATGGCCTAGATTTTGCATGCTGAAATCACAGGACGGCCTTTGTCTGGAAAACATTTACATCTCTTAACACAGCTGGTTTGTCCAACCACTGGCACAAAACAAACAAGGAAGCAAGGTAGAAAAACAACACGTAGGTTAAGTTACCACTAAATAGGTCTTTTAGTGTTAAACGTCAAAACAACATGGACCATTTTGGACTTTTTAAAGTAAACTGTGGTCGGCTTTAAAGGGAAATTTGAATATCAAGAGGAAACAATGTTTGTTTTGACAGTTCTGGTCTACAAAACTAAAAAAAAGACCTAGAATAGAATACATCTGGAACCTGCAAGTAAATACATAAACTGTAATCAAAGGTACAAATTGACAACTCTGTGTTTATTTTTGTAACAACTAATGAAATTTAGATTCTGATTAGGACACTAGATATTTGTTTTGCCATTTCAGGACATCTGACATTTATTACAGCTACATTTAACATAAGTCAAAACTCTTGAAATAGAAATTTCCGCAACAAAGTATGCCAACTTTGTTGAATGTGAACAATAGACCCTTAGAGCTGTGGTATGTCAAGAGCATGTGATGCTTAGGGGGGTGTGGCCCTTCAGGTGCTCTGTCGAGGTAATACAGTCTTCAGGCGAGTCATTCTCACAAACACACACACACCTTAAACAACATGCATGGCATTCTCACACCTTAACTTTTCAACTTTACCTGACAACAAACTTT
The DNA here is from genome assembly GCF_010015445.1 of Perca fluviatilis. Lineage (NCBI taxonomy): Eukaryota > Metazoa > Chordata > Actinopteri > Perciformes > Percidae > Perca > Perca fluviatilis. The sequence continues at coordinate 30,927,404 of NC_053112.1, forward strand.
TGGAAATAAGCACCGCATTTATTGAAACAGGATCTTATGGAAAAAGCTAATTACTTCCACTGCATTTGAAGAGCTGCTGGATATGGACTTCAAGACAGTGAGTTGTTTGGAACAAATGTGATCTTTCTAGCAGGATTGTGTGCTGGGCTGATCTATTGTATTGAGTTCCACCGTCCAGGATTTCATCAGACACAGGAAACTTCATCTAAACTTTGGATTTGCAGTACGTTTAGAATCTGTCTTTAAGGGACATTTCTGAACTGTTCATGACAATGCCTGTGGTCAAAGTGGAGAAAGACTCTCCTGCAGACAACACTATGTCTGCCTCCAACCCTCCACTGCAGACAGAGGAGCAGCCCAGAGGTCGGAGAAGGAAGAGACCTCTCCAGCGAGGGAAACCTCCTTACAGCTACATTGCACTCATTTCCATGGCTATAGCCAACTCCCCTGACCGCAAGCTGACTTTGGGGGGCATCTACAAATTCATCACAGAACGCTTCCCCTTCTACAGAGAAAATTCAAAGAAATGGCAGAACTCAATCCGCCATAACTTGACTCTCAATGACTGCTTTATCAAGATCCCCCGAGAGCCGGGGCGGCCAGGGAAGGGCAACTACTGGGCCTTAGACCCGAACGCAGAGGACATGTTTGAGAGCGGCAGCTTCCTGAGGCGCAGGAAGAGGTTTAAGCGCTGTGACTTGAGCACTTACACCTCATATGTCCATGAGACACCGGTTTTCTCTCCGGTCCAGATTGCCAGATCAGCCGCATATACCAACTCAGTCTACAACAACATGACAGTCAATCCGGCCTACGGGCAGCAGCTGCACTCTGCCTATTACCCCCCTTCATCTCCTCCTGGGTTTGGACCTGGACAGACCCGCATGTTCAGCATCAATAACCTCATAGGACACCAGACTCCTGCAAGCATGCTGGGAGGTCAAGGGCCAGAGGTGATGCAGCAGCCCGGCCGGAGCTTCAGTCCTGAGGGGCTCCCAAATGGATCCAGCCCCTGCAGCCTGGGAGCCCCGGCTTTCCAGAGTCAACCATGCGGAGGGGCTGTATCATCACGCTCCTCTACACATCCCGGGTTCACCTACTCCGGGCCAAACGGCCACCCACACCACCATACACACCATACACACCAGGGCTCGTATGGACAGGGCCACACCCAGGGGTATGCCGCGACAGGACGCCTCCATTCCTCAGCCCACGGGTCTGTGGAGTCCATGGACCATTACGGAAGGGTCTCCCCAATGCAGTTGGGGTCTTTCTGCCAGTATAACAGTGCTGCAAGTCCTATCGCCAACACTGGGGGTTACCTGAGACATCCAACGTACCCAGGGAATATGGACAGGTTTGTGTCTGCTATATGAGCCACTGAGAATCTAGATCCGAGCATCTAACTACCGTGTTAACACAACATCAGGGACTTGAGACGGCAGACATTTCTGCGCACAAACGTGTTTTTTGTTTTGTTTTTTTATGACTTTTGACTTATGATTTTTTTAAGGACAAAACTGAATAGACTGATTAAAGCACGTCTTCTGACATAACTGTGATTTACCATTTTCCATATTGATAATTTACTTTGAGATACTGTAAATTAAGCCTCTTCACAGCATGTGAGTGTAAAGTTCTAATCTAATGTCATGTGTGGTTGCCAGCTTCGTTTTTTTGTCATGAATTGAATGTGCAAGTTTAATATGTACATTACTGGTGAATTTAAATGACAGACTTTGAAATATTAGTATAAATTATTGTGCTTCATGGTCATAGGCTTTGCAATGCGTGGCTTGTAAAAAGAATGTCAGCTTTAGTACATGTATTTTGTTGCCAAATGTAAATGCATATTAGGTTGCCTTTTTGGAAATAAACAATTATATAGCATATATGGTTCTTCAAGAATAAAATGTTTAAATTATTGACGTATTATAATTTAAGAATTGTGCCAAAATATCACACAATAATTGTTATTTTATAATGTCCAAGGGGGTAAACTTGGTTTGCCACATTTTGAATTTATATCAGTTAAATTTGTAATAGTTTGAATTCAACATTAATATATTACAAAAGAACAAGGACAAACATTTGCCTACAGGAAAAAAAGAAAAATGCCCTCATACGTCAGTTTCTTTACTGTTTCAGCTCAGCTGGTTTGAAGTGTTGTCTGGAGCCACAGTATTATCAGTCACCATGACCGGCCTCAATTATCATGTGCAGACATCAACACAGCACTTAGACAGACACAGCTAATCTACCACACAGATCCCCTAATCAAGAAAATGAATTGACTTGAAACTCGATATTTCTGCCTATAAAGTTAAGTAGCGCAAGTCTTTTATCTCAACACAAGAAACCTCCTTAACAAAAGTCTGCATATCTGACAAGATTAGACTCGTAACGTAATGCCTCATTATAGTGAAGACGCTTGATTTTCCTATCAGAAAAGAAGCTTTGTTGACAGATATAACTTTTTTTATGTATCTGTACTTGAAAGGGTCCTAGTTTTTCTTGAGTGCTGCTTTATCTTAAAATCTATGTGGATTAAATGAGAATAGCAGTAATCAGCAAGTGTCAAATTATAATTTCAAAAGGCCAATGATTTAATTATTTTAAGACCTGCACTCAAAATAAAAGTGACAGGGATGATATGCAACATAATTTGTTTGATACACCAGCTTGGGTTATGGTCTAATGGTAAACTTTAATAAAAACAATTAGGTTGATTTTGACAAAGCACCCTTATTTAATATTATAAAAATAGAAAAAATAAAACAATATCAAAAAAAAAGTGGTGACTTTTAAACAATCTCAGGTGTGTGTTATTCCTAATTGACTAATTCCTAATCCCAATAAAGAGCAACCAAAAATTGTATACCGTAACATTAAACTATAACTTAAGAGGAAAAATCTGCCATTTTTGTGCAGCTTATCCATCCATATTTGAGGTTTAGTTCAATTGTATATGAAAACACAATATGATTGCACCTGTGCCAACTGTTACTGATGATTGCTGAAAGTTTTGGGGGAAGACATTTTAATATACATTTAATTTCTGAAGAAAGATGCTGTTTAAACACAGCAGGTGGACAGGACACATCTTCTCAATAAAGTTGTGTGTTGACCAAAACCAAATTTGATAAGGGGTCCGTTCCAGGTAGAAGGTTTAACAAACTCTGAGTCTAACCCTGATGTCTGAGTTGATTTACCCTGAGATGGGAAACTGCGAGTTTTCGGTTCCAGAACAGCTGATATGAGTTGGTTCAATCAACTCGGAGTATGTTCACTCAGGGTTACGCGTGTGCACAAAAGGCAGTATGAATGGAGCTACGATTCACCATGGTAACAACCACAAACAAACGGGTCGGCGGAAATACTCATGCGCACAAACAGAGAGCTTGAACATGTATTTCGTTAAAAAAGCAAGACAGCGGCTATGTCAATGGGCTGAAACTGCAAAAGAGAGAGAATTTGTGTGGGAGAAAATTGCTGCTTGAGTCAATGCGTAAGCATTAACAGTGTATTAATTTCATATTTAATCATAGTAAACTTATATTACTGGTGAAAACTGGAATTGTATTATAATTTCATTTCTGTTAAAGAAAACTGCCGTTTGCAAAAAACGTAATGCGACACAAATAATCTGCTGGGATGTTAAAGCCTGTCCACGATGGTTGATGTGATATGAGGACAGATAAGGTATCTACATATCTAATGGACTGTGATAAAAAAAATACCTCTCTTAATCGGTTATGTGGAAATGAAAATACATATAGTCGGGACTCAATATCCACGTAAACTCTGTGAATTAATACAGCTTTTTCATCAACGGGATCGTCAACAAAAGGACATGACACGTTTTATAGTCTGCCTAACATAAACCAATAGGCTACGTCTTTTTATTCATGCAGATAACAAACTGCATTAAAATGCGCCTGATACAGACTGACTGAATGAATGAATGAGGAAATTAATTCCTCTGAGAGGGAGGAGAATGAGAGAAACTAGAGTTTTTTTTCCCCGTTTCTATAGTAACTGACTCTGAGGTTAAGTTACCTCTCTTTCTGGAACGGAAAACCCAGAGTTTCCCTTATCGCAGGGTTAACCAGAGAATGTCTAATAAGGGGAGAACTTCCACTCTCGGGAAAATTCCAGGTTGGTACAATGGGGCTTAATAGGGAGTGAGATAGGGAGTGAACAGGCTCTCCATAGACAGGCTCTGGGGTTAACCAACTCAGAGTTTTCACTAAACCTGCTTTCTGGAACGGGCCTCTGAAGGAGTTCAGGTATCATTGCTACTACTTCTACGACAAGTACCATCATCTGATGGCTTGAATTAAATACTGGGCCAAGATATTAAACTCATCAACTGCTTTGGTATACAAATGCTTAAAGTTAAAACACTAAATAATGTATAAAACTAGACATCCGAGAGAAAAAAAAAAAAAAAAAAAAAGAAAGAAAGTATAATCTGAAAACATTTGTAAAAAATGTGTTGTCCAGCTTGGGGCAGCACACAACAGTTTTGAGCAACTTGTACGTAAACCAAACAATGTCGGTGTGCATAGGGTGGTCACAATTGTTAGTGGACAATTGTCATACAAATAATTGTGATTAATGATTTGTCTATGCATGTTAATTTATGCCACACAGCAGTGCCGTTTTGTCTGGCTTTGCAACTAGACCTTAATCCATGTTGTTCATTTCAATGGCTACTCATCAAAATGATGCCATTGTTGGCAAATTAGTGTCAATTAATCTTCAAATAACTGAAACAATATTTCATCTTTCACTCTGCTGCACAGATGCATTTTAAATAGTTTGCGGACACAAAATAGGCAAACCTTTTGAAACAATTTATAAAAATTGTATCCGTGCATTTGCTCATTAAATTAAAACAAAAAACATCACAAATATAAGCAGCAAAGACAATCCATAGGATTACAAATCTTTTATTTCAAATCATACCAAAAATATTAACACTAACAAGGTCATGCTAAAACAGAACTGACATAAATCAGTCCTTCCAGAAAAATGCTGATTTTTTTTGCAATTGTTGCGGGCAAAAATCCTTGATTATGCGGCACGTTTTCTTAAAAAATGCGATGGAATATAATAGGTTTGATGAAAAAGAGAGAGAGAAAAAAAAAAGTGATTCCAACACCCTGCTTTTCGATGATGTTCACGTCGCGTAATTACGTCACTTCATAACAAATGGCTGATCTTTTATGAAGTAAACATTTTCAACTTCCTGCTAAGGTATATGTGACTTTTTGCAACAAAAATGCGGGGATTATGAAATCATGCAAGCCCCGCATATTTTGTGCAGAAATCGGCAATTTATGTGGCTAAAATGCGGCGTATTTGAAAAATAAATGCGGCCCCCGCATAAATATGCGGAATTTGTCTGATTATGAATTGAATTATGCGATCGCATAATCGCGTTTTTCTGGAGGGACTGAATAAATACAATGAACGCAGGGGACGATGGCAAACACGTCAGCCGATGTACTCGATAAGTTGTTGGAGTTGTTCACAATTCTTCACAACCACCGGCAAAGACAGCAGAGCCTGCATGGAGAAAATTAAGACAATCATTAACTCAAATATCCATACATACAGTATTTACAATCTTGACAGAAAAAAAAAACTAAACAAAAAACAATATGAACCTCACCTCTCTGACTTTATTAATCACTTTGTTTAACATCTGAAGCTCATTCTCACTTTTCTGCTGGTTGGTCTGGTGGATCATTTGCTGTGAGAGACATTACAACATCGTGAACCACTGGATTACATCCTCAATTATACCACACTTCTTCTCTATTACATATGAAGAATAAACCAATGCTTTTATGTCTACTACAGTATATCAAGCTGCAACCCGATCTCACTCGAAAGCGTACAAATAACACGGGTTTCTACCGTGCAATGTGTACGCGAAAGTGAAATTCTAAGTGCATTACAGACGCGGAGCGCTCCAATTGAAGTCATGGGGACCGGTGCGTTTTATATGCACGCAGCTCGCGTCACCACGTTGTGTGTTATCGCGAGAACAGCATCACACACAAAAACATAGATATGGTTGGGTTTAGAGAAAGAATGCAGGGAAAGGCTTTAATAACACAACAAAATCCACAAAACCACACTAATAAACGGTTGGGTTTAGGGAAGAAACATTGGGAAAGGCTTAACAAAAAAACACTACAAAGTCGCGGAAAAATGCGCCACAAACACGCTAATTAACGGCCTAAAATCGCCAAACACGGGACGCGAACCCCGGTCTCCTGGGTGAAAGTCCTGTGTTTTACCCATCCGCCACCCCAACCAACCTCCTTACGCGGGCCCACGTCCCTTCATACTATAAACGCAGTGGTTTCCATTACTGTAATTGGAGCGCTCCGCGTATCTGCTGTACGCACAATTTCAATTCCGCGTACACATTGCACGCATTTCACAGGTGGAAACCCGTGATATTTGTACGCTTTTCAGTGAGACTGGGCTGCAAGCTGATACTTACATGTCTTTTTGCTCTATCGAGGAGTTTAACTCTGGCCTGCTCCCCTTCCTGAAGACTCAACTTCAGTCTCTCCACCTACAGATAAAACAATCAAAGAGACCGGTTAGAGAACCTGAAGCGTTTGCTCAATTATAACCTAAAAAGTATTATAACTACTATGTACCTGGCAATTCTCACACCATAAAGTGAAAGGATCATACCTCTCTCAATAACTGGATCTTCTCTTCCAAGAAAAGTGCCTGGTTAGCTGACTGGCTTCCAGCTTTCCTCAACTCCTCCCGCAGGTATTGAGACTCCACCTTTGACTGCTGGAGAGAACGCCGAAGCTCAACCACCTCCTTCCGCAATTCCTGTGAAAAATTTACAAATAAAAATAAACTATTACATTTAGCCAACTGTATGTATGCATGCATGAGAGAGAGAGAGAGATTTTGTGCCTTACGTTACTGTCAGTCTTGTGTTTAATTAGAGTTTCCTGGGTCTCTTGTATTTCTGCCATCAACTTTGTCACCATTTTCTCATCCTGTGTAAGGAGAATCTTTTTAGATGTTCTCAGTGCTTCTTCAGGTCAACAAGATAATTCCCATCAGTGGACGCCCTTTTGTAAACCATTTTGAATTTTGTTAGGCATCATAGATTAAGTCAACACTATGTACAGTAGTTCTGACCTGAGCTTTCTGCTGTAGTGCCTGATTTCCCCTCTCAAAAAGGCTGTTCAGGCGACTGAGTTGGTGATTGAGCTCAGACACCTCTGCCTCGTGTCTGTAGTCTGCAGCCTGCTGCTCCACCTGCAGGCCAGAGCTGGAAATGCATAAGATAATGTTGGAAAACAAAGAACACACACATACTCTACTGCCCCCCCCCCCCAAGCTTTTCTGAAAAAAGATTTTCTAAAATTTTTTTTTTAATTTTAAAGAAAACTTCAAATCCATTCCTCTAAGAATTATTTATATTAACACTTTGTCACCTCTTCAGTGTTACAGATTGACCATCTCAATACCAAACCTCTGACAAAGGCCCTACATGCTAAAACATGGTGAAGTGAGCTGACATTAGACTTGAGAAACTAACAGAAATTGGTTCATTAGTAGCAGCAGTACAGTCTCTCTACATGACTAATGTATCAAGTGTTGGCATGATTTGTTCCCAATTCAATTAACAATCAAATATATTGGAGATTTTTCTTTTTTTTTTAATTTATTTTTATATATATATATATTTAAAAGGGGTGATAGAATGATTATATAGGGTATTTCACAGCATTCCTTAAGGTCTCCTAATGGGGTATGTAACATTGGTTAGGCTGAAAATGGCCCAGGTGCTATTTTTTTGGCCCTTATGCATCCCTGCGTTTTGACTCTATTTGGAACAACAGCTTTTCTTCCAAATATGGTATGCTCATGAATATTTAGATGAGCTGCGCGCTGATTGGTTGAGGAGAATCCCAATACACACACACACACATTAGAGACACACGCTGATTGGTTGAGGAGAATCCCAATACACACACACACACATTAGAGACACACGCTGATTGGTTGAGGAGAATCCCAATACACACACACACACATTAGAGACACACGCTGATTGGTTGAGGAGAATCCCAATACACACACACACACATTAGAGACACACGCTGATTGGTTGAGGAGAATCCCAATACACACACACACACACATTAGAGACACACGCTGATTGGTTGAGGAGAATCCCAATACAACACACACACACATTAGAGACACACGCTGATTGGTTGAGGAGAATCCCAATACACACACACACACACATTAGAGACACACGCTGATTGGTTGAGGAGAATCCCAATACACACACACACACACATTAGAGACACACGCTGATTGGTTGAGGAGAATCCCAATACACACACACACACATTAGAGACACACGCTGATTGGTTGAGGAGAATCCCAATACACACACACACAATTAGAGACACACGCGTGATTGGTTGAGGAGAATCCCAATACACACACACACACATTAGAGACACACGCTGATTGGTTGAGGAGAATCCCAATACACACACACACACATTAGAGACACACGCTGATTGGTTGAGGAGAATCCCAATAACACACACACACATTAGAGACACACGCTGATTGGTTGAGGAGAATCCCAATACACACACACACACATTAGAGACACCGCAGCTGATTGGTTGAGGAGAATCCCAATAACACACACACACATTAGAGACGCGCTGATTGGTTGAGGAGAATCCCAATAACACACACACACATTAGAGACACACGCTGATTGGTTGAGGAGAATCCCAATACACACACACACGCTGATTGGTTGAGGAGAATCCCAATACACACACACACGCTGATTGGTTGAGGAGAATCCCAATACACACACACACACATTAGAGACACACGCTGATTGGTTGAGGAGAATCCCAATACACACACACACATTAGAGACACACGCTGATTGGTTGAGCGAAACACACACACACACACACACACACACACACACACACACACACACACACACACACACACACACACACACACACACACTAGAGACACACGCTGATTGGTTGAGCGAATCCCACACACACACGCTGATTGGTTGAGCGAATCCCACAACAACACCTTGATTGGTTGAGCGAATCCCACACACACACGCTGATTGGTTGAGCGAATCCCACACACACACGCTGATTGGTTGAGCGAATCCCACACACACACGCTGATTGGTTGAGCGAATCCCACACACACACGCTGATTGGTTGAGCGAATCACACACACGCACACACAAAATAAAAAAGTTTCGACACTTTCATTATAACTATAGTGTTGTTCTAACGTTACTCTTGCGACATAAAACCTCTACCAAAGCATTAACTCACCTTTTTAGCTAGTAAGCGTGGGGAGAGGAGAGTGAACCCCTGCAAGCCTGTCCTCTGCCAGTGCCTCTGCAGCGCTGCGTTAGATCCACAACTCCCTCTCGTCTGATATACTCGTTCTAAACCCTTTTCTCTCGGCCAGTAGGCTATTCCGTTGTACAGTCTGGAACACTGCATTTACGACCATGGTTCATTTTCAATATCCTTGCAAAACCTCCAAACTTTCTTCTTTTCTAAAGTACACAGCGCAGCTCGTGTGAGAGATCCTGACACAGCTCCAGCTCAGTGAGTCTATGAAGGTGGTGAGGCCGACAGGGAAGGCAGCGAACCCAGCCAGCAGCTGCCGCCTGTCTCGGCAGATTGTGGAGCTTATGAAGTTCGACACTGACTTACTAAATTTGCTATTAGCCATCAATTTTCATAAAACGGCCCATATTTGAGTTTTACATAGTTGATTTCTCGCAAAAAAAAAAAAAGTCTCAGAAGTGAATTTTGTAATGGAATAGCAGAGATCTGCACGACCTAGATTTAGAAGACTAACGACCTCAGATCAGTTAGTGGCCTATGTAAATTTGGGGGCGTTACAAAGATAGAAGGTTGAGCCAAATGAGGAGGATTTGGGAGGATGACGCCAACTTCCAGCTTTGTTCAGATTCGCCCGTTTTCAGAGGCAGTTTCAAATTGTGAGATTTGCAGAGGAAAGGGGTGTGAATGGGATTATGAGATTCTATGTATGTCCTATTTACCCTCCAAACTGTCGTTATTCAACTATGACAGGGTAAAATCGGTTTTGCATTCTATCACCCCTTTAACATTTTATTAACTGAGCATTTATTCATTGAATAAAAAACAAAGAAAAAAAAAAAAAAAAAAAAAAGTTAAATTTGCTTTGCGTTTGGTGTGAATCATCTCCACAACCACATACACATTTTACTGCACTTACATGGTGTTGTGCAGCTCCTCCAGCTGAGCATCCTTACGCTGTCGCAGCAGCTTCAGGGTGCCGATAAGTTCCGTGACGGTGCTGCCCAGGCCAGCGAACAACTCTGCCATGCTGCTTTGATCGTCCTCCTCAGGCTCAAACTCCACCGCACTGAAATTCTTTTTAGGGGTGATGGCAACGCGTGTGAAGGCGCTTGTCTCGCTGAACAAAGTTTCACACAGAGGCTCTGGTGTGTCTGAAGGGACTGAAGAGACAGTACCTTAAATCAGAGGACATTTAATCCCTCTCTGAACTGAGTTTGAGGCGTGTAGTTAGATGTACATGCGCTTTTTTAAATTTCATTATGGTCCACGTAACCAAGATGCTATGTCTGTGTGTCTATGCAAATCAGTAACTGCTTCAAAATTACTCTGAGACGAGTTAATTCAAAAAGGGCATTTTCAGCTATACATTATCCACGGCCTAGCTTATTATCTGTGGGGGAAATGGGATAATTGCAACAGCAGATAATGTAGACAGAACAAGTATAGAGTATTGAAGAAAATGCCATTACAGCAACACATTGTCACCTCCTACGTTTTAAAAGGAGAAACATTCTTAGTTATTTTTGGGAAACTGCCTCTTAACCCTCCTTCACAGGATGCTTTTTATACTCAGGAGCAAGTGTCCAACCTGAGTTTGGGAGGTGGATAATGGATGAAGCACCTTGACCCATTCAGACTGACCACCAGCATGGCTTTAACCAGCATCACTGCGTCTGTCTGAAAGTCTCCAATTGTGTTCAGAGTTAAGTAATTGGCTGCTTTTATGAGAAAATTTAATCTGTGACATTCTTGTCTCTTAAAGAACCAAGGCAGCCATTACCATAACCAAGTACACTTATTAGCCCAATAGCCATTACAATTTGGAAACATCACTTCTAGGAACATGCGGGGTAAGCTACAGTACCTGATCCAGGAGTTGTCTCTGTTGAGGAGTCTTCCTCCTCCTCAGCAGTTAATGCAACCATGATGCTATCGACAAAGGAGGAAGATGGGTGACGACGCTCCGCGGTGTGGACTGCATGAGACTCTTTATCTTTCGGTGGTTCTGGTTTCTGAAAAGACAAGCCTGCATGAAAACGTGTTTTTCTCCACAGTGCTGCAGTCCACTTAATTACAGTTAATTTCAGTATTACTTTCCTTTAAAAAACATTAAAAAATGTTGTACACCATGAAATTTGACACCACACATAAAGCAGTACACACAAACAGTTCTAGCCTTGCATGCTGTATCTACGTTAGGGATGCACCGAATATTCGGCCACCGAAAATTTTCGGCAGAAAATGCCCTTTTGGGCCATTTTAATACTTTCTATCACCGAAACAATACGGCCGAAAATGTTGTGATGACGCAAACAGAAACAGCGACCTGGACGTGTGTCAGTACCCGTTCCACCTGCAAAGCGTCTCCTAAGCAAAGCGGTTGAGACTGACCACGGAGTGAAAAAAATTAAAAGTACACTCTAAGAGTCTGTCAGCACACGTTTCAGTGAGATCTATTCTAAATAATAATAACAACAACAACTAAGCCATTCTGTTCTTAGGCTACTATATACTGTATGTAACTATCAGATTGTAGCCATATTTCTGAAAGAAATTTTTTTAATTAAACTTTAATATTAATTTATACAACTCAATGTCTTGATTTTAGTAAGGTTAGTACACAGTCATAGCCAGAAATGCAATGGTACTAATAATTGGGATAAGTTCTAACAGTGTGTCGGTTTTCGGTCTTGGTTTCTTCTTTTTCGGTTTTAGCCAAGAATTTTCATTTCGGTGCATCCCTAATCTACGTATAGAATATAAGCATGCCATGGGCACATATGTAAGTGGGACAAAGGTGGTGAAATTCAGCTGCTCTTCTGCTTTAGGTCGTCTCAAGCGGTTCTTTCGAGTTACCTGGTCATTGAGCGCTGCACGTAGTTCATTTGTCAGTCCTCGCAGTGTGTGATGCAGCAACGTAATTTCAGTGACCGCCTGTGCCAGTTTCTCTCCGAGCTCCAGCTGGGTTGCACTGGCTCTGGACTTTGTGGTTTCCAGCTCCTTGTGCAAACTCCGGTTCTCAAGCCTGCATTACACAAACGGACAAGTTTTAATTTAGTAAACAGACAAACAACTTCATTTTGTTTAAAACCCACTTTGTTTTGTTTTACCCACTTTGATTTTTTTTATCTTGATCAAATATACTATAAAGTCTAAAAGTAGGGAAAACAAAAAAGATAGGATGATAACTTACTGAAATTGACCAAGTTCTTCTTTTAGGTCCTCACACTGGATGTTCCGCTCTCGGAGTGCCTGCAGGTTGGCCATCAGCGTGCGCTCACTTTCTACCACCTGCTCCCTCGCCAACTCATTCTCCATCTGTAAGAACTGACACACAGACAACAGGTAATTCTAAAAACAGAAGTCACGTACTATGAGGACAGCACCTAACTGTATGAAGTCTTGATTTTTAGGGCAGAAAATAACCGGTGTCAATCAAGACAGCAAAAGTGATTTCAAAATCTTTACCAGACTGTACCAGACTGGGTAAATAAAAAGTTAGATTTTATTTCCATCATTTACCCTTGCAAAAAAAAAAAAAAAATAAAAAAAATGGCGTCTGCAAAAGTTTGGGAATCCTGCAGAGTTAATACCTTGTACTGCCCCCTTTGGCAAGTATCACAGCTTGTAAATGCTTTCTGTAGCCAGTCAAGAGTCTTTCAATTCTTGTTTGAGGTATCTTCGTCCATTCTTCCATACAAAAGTCTTCCCGTTCTTTGAGATTTCTGGGCTGTCTGTCACAAACTGCTCTTTTAAGGTCTATCCATAGATTTTCAATTATGTTGAGGTCAGGAGATTGTGAAGGCCATGGCAAAACCTTCAGTTTACACCTCTTGATGTAATCCACCGTGGATTTTGAGGTGTGTTTAGGATCATTATCCATTTGTAGAAGCCATCCTCTTTAACTTCAGCTTTTTCACAGATGGCATCAAGTTAGCGTCCAAAATTTGCTGAAATTTTCTACTCTTCTACTCGTGAAAGGTTCCCTGTGCCACTGGCTGACGATGTTTACAAGCTGTCATTTTCGGGTTATGGTCGGGTTAAGGTCACTATTCGGGTTTCTGAAACATTGGGAATAACCCGTTTACATGCGTGAGCAGAGAGTTACTCCTGTATACATGGCATTTGTAATAAATTGGCAATATCCCGAAGTAAACGGCCACGTACGGTTAGCATCTGGACAAACCCTGCTTTGCGTAACTTTTCGGTCACCTTCTTATAAATCTCACTATCTCGGTACTTTCTGCCGTCAACAAAAGACATCTTCATGGTTTTCACCACACTAATGAAGAAATTGGTTTCCTCCTCGCTCCAAAAGTGTGGTGCTGTGTCTCGCCATGTTTACCTCTACTTCTTGTTTACTTCCGGTATACTGCACGCAGGTTTTCTGGCGCATACAAGAAGTTCCTCTACTCAAAAGACCAAGATTCCTTGCGAATAGATCAGCGCAGAACATAAATCAATGTTCCTTTTGATGGAGATATGCCGATACGCGTTTACATGACCAAAATTTCGGGTTAGAAAAGGGGTAACCCAGGGATCATTTTCAGGTTTTTAAAAAACAGGAATATGAGCATATTCGTGTTTTTGCCGTGTTTACATGGCCGTGCGCGACCGGGTTATTGCTAATATTCCGGTTTTGAACGGGTTATTGGCTGCATGTAAACGTAGTCACTGTCAGGTCTCCACTTTCCAAAGGGGGCGGGGCATGATATGAACTCTGCAGGGTGCCCAAACTTTTGCAGATGCCATTTTTTTGTTTGTTATTTTGAAAGTGTAAATGATGGTAATAAAATCTAACTTTTGACATATTATAAGAATGTCTGTCATTTGATGCCTTTGAGATTTTTCCATCTTTTCTTGGCTTCTTTATGCACATTCATACAAATTTTTACCTGGGGTGCCCAAACTTTCGAGCCCCACTGTAAAAGGCAGCAATAAGAGGATCTAACATCACAGAAACATTTCAAGTCAATATTTAAAAAGGTTCTCCAAGTGTAATATATAAATCTCCCTCAAGTTAAGCTTGTAAAACTTACCTCGTTCATCTCCCGCACACCACGAAGTTGTGTGCAAACCTCCTGGAGCTGCTGGATCTGTAGGTTCTGGGACTCTGAGAGGAGCTGCAGGTGACTGAACTTCTCCTCTGTTTGAGCCAGAGCCTGACTTAATTCAGAGACGCGCTGCTCTGACTGATCCAGGGATGTCTCCAACCTGGACCCAAGCACAGACAAAACGCAGGCAGTGGGCATTAGTTGTACTATTTTAGGTGACCGGGCTCGACATTAATTTTTTGAAGACAAGTGCATTTACGTTCCACTTGTCGATGCACAAAAGTCACTTGTCCGGGTAAAGATGTATCATTTTATAATTTTTTTGCGTTTTGCTAATGCAGAATTTGAACAAACCGTTGAAAGCTTGTTTGACCGAGGCAGATTTACCAAGGGATCCTTTAAAGGTGTAGCTACTTTACAGTTGAATATTAGCTGATATTTAACTGCGTACATTTAACAGATACTAGGGCAGGGACGATTCGTCGAAGTCGTCGATGAGTCACTAAATAAAAATAAATAAAACTTACGTGCAAATTAATGTAATGCGGAACTACTGTTAGATACACGGGTTCTAGGCACACCTGATCTGTAGCCCCGCCTTAGCTCTGAAGCTAGCCGAGCTCCTCCGCCTACATGCAGTTTTTTGTCAGGTCGACGGTCCAGTGAGTGAGTTAGAGATAGCAGCACGAAAGGACGAGTATGGTGAGTGGTGGCAACCCACAAGAGTTCCCCACCGGCCTCTAAGATCGCAAGTTTGGCAAAACTTCGAGATTGTATGGCTGCAGCGTGGAGTCTCTCGTGTCATGTCTTCTCATGCCGTCCCCGCCTTGAAAACGTTGGTCTTCGGGTCAGTTCCAGTAGTAGGCTACAGGCGAGAGAGTGGGGGATAAGACGAGGACTGTGTGTCGGCATCGTTCAGCAGTTGTTGGGTATGTGAGTGGAAATACATCTAACATGCTAACGCACATCAGACACATCACCTAGATGTGCCAATCACTGGAACAAGACCCAAAAAAAAAAAAAAACTGTCCAACTTCTCCTCCCTACAGTGCTTAACCAGCCTTTAGATACAAATAATTAAAGTTAAATTAAAAAGGGAAAAGAGCTTGGATGTTAAACAAGAGCGTATTATTTTACCTAGTGTTAAAAACACAAATACAGGTTAATCTGTCATACACTACTCTTTTTGCACTTGCTCGGTTTACTGTTAAGTTTTTAGTTTTGTATTCCTCCTGAAAGTGACTTTATTTTGTGGTTGGATTGATAGCCTACATCTGGCTTCAGGTTGCACTAAAAATTCATTTTACTTGAACAGTGCAGTGTTAAACAATTTTAATAAATAGAGAATTGAACCTTATTGAAATTTGTTTTGTGTAAATGGTCAATAATTGAGCAATGGGAAAATAAATCGCTCATCGAAAAAATAATCGCTAGATTAACCGTTTAAAAAAAATAATTGTTTGAGACAGCCCTAACCGATACAAATGCTGGTAATGCTTGCTAGGTACATAGTTGCCGAGCCCGCAGAACATTACTCCTCCTTCATAAAACGCACCTAGTCGAATTCATCTCTCCAGCTGTTCACAAATTTTCTTTCCCTTTTTTTAACCTCATATGGTGCCATAGTTGTAAGGTTAATTGTTCTTGGGGCTTTCCCTGGCACTTGGCCGGGCTGTGGAGCCTGAAGGAACATCACTCTCCGCTCCAGTCTCCACCACTATTCTTCTGAGGCAGGTAAAAATGTATGTTTAAACTGCGGGCGATTATTACTTGGACCAACTCCAAATTGCTCTATATTTCATATCTAACCAAACCATTTCAACCTGAAAGTTATTGAGTCTACCTAATGAGTAGATAATCAATTACCACGTACTCATTTGCTCGGTCCTTTGCAAGCTGGATGTCCTTCCATGACTGCTTCAACCTGAAACAACAATTTGTTTTAGCAACATGCTATATTTCAGTAAGTACTTTTTGCTTCTTCAAGATCCCCCTCAAAAATGTTTCAGTAGGAGTTTCTTTTTATGTTCCTGAGCACATGTATGCCACCAACAAATTAGTGTTGTTGTGGGGATCATACTTTGTAGTCTCAGCATCAAGGGCCTGCTCCAAGAAGGTGTAGGAGGCCAAAGTGGAGGAAACCGTGGCAGACAGCTCCGTCACCTTCCTCTCCAGCGGACCCCTCTCTTCCTCTCTTTCAGTTAGCTTCTGACGCAGCACACCCATTTCTGAAATTGAAGGAAAAGGAAATGTTAGCAATTTTATAAGCTGATAAAGAAAAATATTTTGACCATTCAACTATTTGAAAAGAAAAGGAACAAAATGACCAAAGAAACTTTTCACCTGAGGTCAGAATTGTCCCCTGCAGAGTTAAATCACTAATCTGTTCTCTGGCAGTTTGGAGATTCATATAAGCATGGTTTAACTCCTCTTCGATCTGTTGGGTACAAGTTCATTTAAAAAATTAAATAAATAAAAAATATCCTCATTCTTATAAGACAAGTAGAAAAGTGATTCGCCAAGTGTCCCAAATACAGTATAAACATCCAACCTGCTCTCTCTCTTCCACAGCTTGGTCTCTTGCAGATATGTGTTCATCCCTCTCTCTCAAAGCAGCAGCTGCCTTCTTATTTAGCTTCAGAAGCATGGGAGCAGTTTTCTGCATCAGGCCTCTGACTGTGCAGAGCTGTGGAAACACGACCATGCAAAAGCATCCGTATTATGATCATTAATGCATTTAAAATAAAGTGGTAAATGGGGTCACAAATCAAAACACCATTTAACGGAGCAAAATTTGATCAACTATTGTGTTATTAAACTGTGAACAAATGCCAGAGATCAAACTACAATATGTCCATCTTTTTTTTAAGCTGCTGGCAGATAGGACTTTGGAAATATGCATGCTGTATGATGAAGGGGTGTGCCATACCATATCGTTCTCAATAATACTGGTATAATTGTTTTTAAATATAATATGAAAAAATTAATATTGTCATAACAGCAATGTTCCAACTTGTTGACATAATTGCCTGTTAATGTGGCTACTGTTTGGATTTGCACTTTGTATTATTTATACAGAATCTGAATATCACCGAGTTACTGTCTTACAAACTAAATAAAAATACATTTGAATTACTGAATATTTAAAAAGGCAAAGTGTTAAGGTTTATGCTGACAAAACTGTTGCAAATGTTCTTGAAATTAAAAATAAAATTTTAGTAAAGTTTAGTATTTTGTCATATCATTGAGAATATAATTATCACAAATATATCATAAAATATCGTAATATTTTAGGGCCATATCACCCAGGCCTTGTGTGATGGTATTGTTACGTGCCTACAGTGCTTATTTGAGTGCCTTTTAAAAATTATATACTGTACATACTTCTTTCATCAAACTGGATTGTTCATCCATGGTTGTGGACAAAACAGCAGAAGCAGAATTCAGCATTTCAGCGCAGGCCTGGTTTAATGCAACCTGCATTAGTAGAGAAAGAATGAGAAATTAAACATTCTGATTGAGGTTATGATGAATAGGTTAAAGTAGAGTGGTTTGCTTCTGCCAGTTTTCTGTACCTGTTGTGGGTAAGTCTGGTCTAGGGCAGCTGACAGTTCTTGCTGAGACCCCACAATCCTCTCCAGCTCTGAGATTTCTTTGGCACAGTGTGTCCTCAGCTGTTCCATTGCACTGAAGGCCTGAAAACCAACAACCAGACAAACTAAATGCTCCTGGAATAAATGAATAAATAATATTCTCTCTCTCTCTCTCAAAATAAACATGTCAAAAATGTACTTTGGAAGGCAGTTTGAATAGTATTAAGCTTAAGAGGCCTGCACATTGTTTTTTAAATGCCTCAGTTTAGTCCTAACTCAATCAGCAAATTCTTTAATAATTATTCTATCTTCAGTATTTACCAATACAAAAAAACAAAATACTCAACCTGCAGTAGTCGCTTTTTTGCTTGGAATAGTCATGGAGACAAAACATACATTGAACTACTTAAGTCACATTAACAATTAAGAGATTTGTCACCGTGCTTACCGCCTCCTTATCTCTGAAGGCCTCCTCCATCTGTATCATCATGTCATCTCTTTGGTGAAGAGCATCTTTGACCTTCTGCATCATTGTTGTCTGCATTTCCTTTGTTTTCTTTAACAGAGACTTCATCTGATCGTACTAAACACAAGCAAAATACACAAACTAATTCATACCCACTGGATAATTACACAGAAGCTAATTAGAAGATAATTACAGCATGCAAGACATGTTTACATACATGTAAAACAAGGCTTTGACAGTCCTCTCTGATGTCATTTCCCATTTGCTTCATGTTAGAGAGAGCAGCATCTGTGTCACAACTCAAAGAGGTCTGTTGGGACAAATGCACACACTTCACTGTTATGAAAGAGCAAAATCAGGTGTGTCACTGCATTCTTTTCACATACAATGTTAATCCTTAAAACAAAGCATGTGCCAGAGCCTTTTATCTATAACGTTTAGACAATTTTGCAACATAAAACATGTTACGTCATTGGGTCTCACCATGGTGACCCTCGTGTCCTGCATACACTGGGTAAGATTCTGTAGAGAACTATCGTCCATCTCCAAATCACCAACCCTGTTTAGAGCCTCCAAATATAGGTCTCTGTATATTGTGGTCTATATAAAATAAAAAACAAATACATTAAAACAGAGATTGTGGATGAACTAAAAGAAACCTAAGACATTGCAATAGCAAAAGAACTAAACTTACAAAAAGTGCATACTCTAAATGCTTCAAATCTCTCACAGTCAGCCCCTTAAAAAAGGAACACGCCGACTTATTGGGAATTTAGCTTATTCACCGTAACCCCCAGAGTAAGACAAGTCGATACATACCCTTCTCATCTCCGTGCGTGCTGTAACGCTGTCTGACGGCTCCAGCATTAGCTTAGCCCAGCACAGATCCTGCAGGTAACTGGTTCCAACTAGCCTACTGCTCCGAATTGTGACAAAGTGACAAAATAACAGCAACATGTTCCTGTTTACATGTTGTGATTTGTAGAGTACCGCGCGTGTACAAAAACACGACGCAGCCATCTTCTATCCGTAAAACAAACCGGGAACAATATTCTCAGACAGGCTTGCTGCGAGCATATCACTCCCGCCAAGTACTATATTCTTCCGCCCGAGAATATAGTTCCGGTTTTGCGGTTGTTTACTTAAAGATAGCTGTGTATCATTGTTATTTGTACCGCGTGTGACTCTACAAATCACAACATGTAAATAGGAACATGTTGCCGTTATTTTGTCACTTATTCGGAGCAGTAGGATTACTGGAACCATTCACCTGCCTGTTCTGTTATGGGCTGATGCCGCTGGAGCCGTCAGACAGCTTTACAGCACGCACGGTGATGAGAAGGGTATGTATCGACTTGTCTTACTCTCGGGGTTACGGTGAATAAGCTAAATTCCCAATAAGTCGGCGTGTTCCTTTAAAGAGGTCTGAATGTGTGCTTACCTGACTGAGTTCAGTGTGGTCTGTCTGCACTAGTTTCTCCCTGAGGTCTGAGGGTGCAGGGCCTGCAGAAGAACATCCATTTGCCCTGGCTGCAGCCAACTGCTGCACAAGAGCCTCAACCATGATCATGCTAGACCTTAACCCTTGCTCCAGCTCTTTTCTGGGGAGACCCTCAAGACCGCCCGGAGGTAGACTGACAGAAACAGTGAAAGGCAGACAGAAAAAACAGATATTTGAATTAACCATGTCATATTCAGAAATCATTGGCAACCTAACTAATCCAGAGGCAACACTTACTTCCACAGGAGAGGGTCAGTCAGAGTACAGGAATCAACCACAGAGAAATCCCTCTTTCGCTCAAATTGACCAGATGTATTGACGCTGTGGTCCAACCATTTAACAGGAGTGGTGCCCACACATACACTGTGGGATTCTGCAGGAGTAGCAGCAGCAGGACGCAGAACTGTAGTGGAGATAGCAGCAGGACCCATCTTTCCTGATGCCAAGAAAAGGAATTCTGCCATCTGCCGAAGCTGCTGCTGAAGGGAACCATCTGGAATCATAGGCATATCCAGAACCTCCACTTCAGTCTGAGGCACTGCACAGGGCTTTGCACCCAAATCCTCAATGGGCTCACTGACTGGGTCTGACTGGGACACTGCACAAGGCTTTGCACACACATAATCAAGGGGCTCAGTGACTACATCTGGCTGGGGCTTGCACTCTAGTGCTGTAGAGTTAAACAGAGGACGTGGCATGGGGCTTACCAGGTGCTCTCCCCATAACCCAGGTTGGTCTAAATTTGAAAAAGTACCAGCCAAAAAGCTTGCTCCACCCTTGAGAGCAGAATCTTCAGCCAAAAATTGGTCAAAAGCAGGACCCTTAAAAGCCTTTAATACAGCGAGAGAGGCTCTTCTAACAGTCGGACTGAGGAACCCAAACGGCAAACCTGATGCTACTGAGGGACATTCTGACAGCACTTTCAAAACATTAGGGAGGTTTTCTGACTGAGGTTTTTCTGCAGAATTCCAAAGAATCGGTCCATTCCCGGATGAACTGAGAGCACAGTCTTTGGCCTCACTGGATTTATAGGGTTCACTGCTGATTTGCACTTGAGAGAAGTGTTCCTCATGCACTTCCGCAAGTGATGGAATCTCTGTCGAAACTGCAAGATGGCTGCTGTCAGAAGACTCTGCTCTATAAAGCATTGCAGGCAATGCAATGTCCACAGGATGCATCAAGTCCTTTTTTGAAGTTTCTTGCATTTGACACTTAACAGATTTATCATCCAATGCCTTTAAATATGTGTTAGTCAGTGAAGACATACTGACAGCTGGTGGGTCAGTATCAAACACAACTTCTTCATTTTCCACATGACTGTTAGGTTTCTCATAGTCCTCTTGAATGTGATCCTGTGTAAGGTAAGTAGGTACACCATTGTCATCCAGGGGCTGGCAGATCACAGCCTGGTTGTCAGGCAGAGGGAAAATCTTCTGAGACAATCGAGTGCAATTTGGTATTTCAATGTTCCTTCCGGCACTGATTAAAGAGCTGAATGTATTCTCCGCTTGTCCACCAATCGGGGAATCTTGCACCACCAGGCTTATCAGTTTATCCTCATCCACAACATCAGGGCTGAATGGTAATGGTTCCCCCAATGGGTAATTTTCAATATTGCAGTGTGGGTGATCTGAATGATCATTACGGTTTTGCACATAGTGGTCACTAGCAAACATGCTTGACTCTACACCATAATTGTATGACTCACTGCAGGTTGCAGTTTGGACAGCTGGTAGAGGAACAGCCTCATCTGCAAGTTTGGTGCCACCAGAAATCACACCTCCACTGCAGTTAAATGATTTGAAGGTTGCATCACTCAGTCCATCAGCAGGCTTTTCAGGAGTATTTGTGGTGTCAGAGAAGGTGGTGATGACACAAACACCATTTTCACTGCTAAAGTAGGGATGATCCATGAGGGGTTCCACTTGACATAATTGGCCACAATCAGAGATATTTGTTAAATTTACACTGTGGTCTTGTAAAGGTTCACCCAGCTGTGCCTTGGGCAGAGGAATGGTCTCCTCTTGTAGTCTGGTGACATCAGAAACTTCCACCTCACCTCCATCACAGACAAATGATTTCCAAGTGACATCTTTCTCGTCAAAGCAGTCATTCTGAAAACATCTGAAATCTTTTGTGGCACGTTTATTATCCAAGTCTTCAGGGGTTAGTTTAGAGTTTGAAATGTCACAGAGACATGCTGCATCAACGTCAATCAAAGAAGCATCTTTCATCTCAGGATTGTAATAGGGGTGATCAATGTGGTCACTGCATGACTGAACTATTATAGTGTCAGAGAGGACTGTATCTTCGGTTTCTTGCATGTTTTTCATAGCCTGGTCCTTGGGCAAAATAATACTCTCTTCTGCACACACTAATGAGCCTGTAACCTCAACCTCCCCACCAGGACAGACAAGGGATTTAAATGTTACATCTCCAAGTCCACAAGCTGTCTCAGTAGTAGTATTATCAATGGTGGAAGCATTGATTTGAATCACTTTGGTGGAAGAAGGAGCCTGCAAGCGGGGTTCTGGGTCACTGAGAGGAACATCACCCTGTTGATTAGAATGAATGAAAATGTAAGAAAAAGTCACAAAGACATTGAAAACAATAGGAGTAGTATAGTATAAACCCACCATGGTCAGTTTCACAACATCAGCATTGAGCAGCGATTTGAACCTCGATGGAGTTGACCTATGCAGCATTTCATTCTGCAGACTTCTCAGAGGGGTACGCTCTCCACCTTTGCTTGACGGCTAACACCATAAGTCAAACAATGCATTACTAGCGTGTTAAATCATAATTTAACAACATCATGCATAACAAAGCACAAAAGTCTTACCAAGCCTTCCCCACTGGAACGTGACTTCCTGGAGGACATTACTCCGGTGTGTTGGGACACTTAGTTTACAGCTGCAAATTAAGACAGACATTTTTTTTGTATAAAACGTGATTAAATGTGGATTAAATTTATTGGTGGACATTAATGTTACGTCAGTCTCTACAGAGAAATCAAGTTCACCCGCTTGCTAAGAAGCTAACGTTAACGATATTAACGTTAAGTGTCTGACTACAGGCAGTTGGCCTTAGCACATTGATACACGCTAATACAGTAACTTATCAAACATAACTTGGGTGCATGGTGAAACAATAAAATATCACTCAATACGTTGCTAAGAATTACGTTAGATAGGGCGTAGGGCTAGCAAACTCCTAACGTTAGTTTAGGAAAGCGTTACCGAAGTCGTTAGCTAACGTAAGTTACCGTTACGTCAACTCTAGCTAGTTAGTTTGCACACACACTTTCCAGCGGCAGCTAACGAACATTTTAAATAAACCAAACTATGGCCTGTGAAATAAAGTAAAAGCATGTTACCTTCCAACTTGCACCAGCCAACTTTAACCAACGTTGCAAAAATATACAAGAATAGGATAAACAAACCCTGCGTCAAACAGCCATCAACCGCGTTTCATTCAAAACACAAATGTCAGCTCTGCTATTGGACTATTTATCTTCTTCGGTTGTTGTGTCACGCACTGAGAGGACGTACCGCGTACTACCACACACTGCTGCCGCCAACAGGAAGTTAATGTCAGTTGTTTTTTTTAAAACATTCAGTCATCACAGTTCGTAAACATAAGATTATAAGGTACATAAATAATTGCAAATAATATAATATGAAGACAAGTATGAAGATGATAAATTAAACATAAACAAATAAAAAGATAGAAAAATAAAGAGGTGACAGACTTACAAACTTCGTTAAAGATATTGACAGCAGATGTTCTTAATTAAATAGTTTTTTTGAGTATTTATCAGTTAGTAAATTCGCTTTCTTATTTCTTACCAATTTAAGAGACTCAAAGTAAATGTCAGTTTCAATTAATAGTTTAAAACATGGTCTTGATTTGGAAACTGTTGTGAATTTGTGGAACTTACCTAATAAAATAAAGAGATTTAAAATATTACATACATTTCTATCTTTACATTCAAAATAGGTAATAATATGTTTCCCTTCAAGGGTTGATTGTATGTGTTGTTTTAGATACCATATCATTTTCAAAACTTTGTCAGAATGTAATAGAGAATGAACAACCATAAAAAAGATGGGTTAACGATTCTTGTTCTGTCTTACAAAAAGTACAATAGTTATCAACAGGCATGAATTTTGAGATAAACAGGCTTGTAGGATATATATTATGCAATATTTTCAAATGTAATTCCCTAATTTTGTTTGTGATACAATATCTAAAAGGAACAAGCCACGCTCTATGCCAGTTAATATCAAAATGAGAATTCCGGAAAAATTTCCCACGAGGTGTTATTTTCTTTAAATTTAGAAAGCATTTTCTAATGTGCTTATTAGTACCATTGCTGCTCATAATATCCATACTGTTTATGTAAAGAGTACAATTAAAACCAGGAACTTCATTTTGTTTTTT
This sequence comes from Perca fluviatilis, assembly GCF_010015445.1. Classification (NCBI taxonomy): domain Eukaryota; kingdom Metazoa; phylum Chordata; class Actinopteri; order Perciformes; family Percidae; genus Perca; species Perca fluviatilis. Next base: position 30,951,889 of record NC_053112.1, read on the forward strand.
ATAACTTTTCATTAGTTCTAATATGCCATTAGGTATGGATTTGAAAACTGAGTTATATTCTTTTAACGTTATCGGGAATGCCTTCTCTCTGAGAAAAGATTCATAATTAAGTCATTGGCTATTACAATCAAAAAGATATTTTACGAAGATAATATCTCTATCGATCCATTTCTGCAAATAGAGTGACTTGTTCCCTTTAGTGATGCATTCATAATTCCATAAGATAGACTTGTGTGGAGAAAAGTTATGAGAATGACACAGCTTTCAGGCCAAAAGAGCTTGTTGATAAAATTGGGATAGTTTTAATGGCAATCTTGTAATATTGCAGATATGAAGACCTAAATATTTTACACATTTCTTAACAGGTATATTAAAAAAAATTTCCTCTTCAGTCTGATACAGACATCAAATTCCACATTTAGATTTAGAGTGTTAAACCTGAAGCAGCTGAAAATTGGCCAATTAGGGATATAGCATATTCAATCTGATGTTTGTCACTCAAAAAGAAAGCTGTATCATCCGCTAGTTGAGTTACTCTAATTTCCTTACCAAAAATAGACAAACTTTTAATAATAGGATTATGTCGAATATGTAATGACAGTAATTAAACCACCAGCAGGAACAAGAACGGTGAAATAGGGCAGCCCTGGCGAAGTGATCTCAGTACAGGAAATCTTTTTGTGGTGTGTGAATATAATATCACAGAACTGTCTATATTATTGTAAACATTTCAAATGTAGATATAAAATTTTGTCCGAAATCAAAAAGCTGAAGTGCTTTGAGTAAAAAATAGTGTTCTACTGTATCAAATGCTTCATAAAAATCAAGAAATACTATCAGTGCATGATGTTATCAGAATAGTCCGGCAGGTCGAGAACAAGTCTTATATTAGAGCTAATGTGACGGTTAGACATAAAACCTGTTTGTGTTTCACTTATTATCTCATGAAGACTTCTTTTTAACCATTTAGCAAAAATTAATGATACAATTTTGTTGTCAATATTTAAGAGCGTAATAGGTCTCCAATTTTCTATCAATAAGTTATCTTTATCTGGTTTAGGGAGAAGACTTATTAAACCTTGCTTCATACTCATGGACATTTCCTTTTTTAAAGTGCATTATTTGAATAGCTCAAATAGAGGATTTTCAATAATTTCCAAAAAATGCAAATAAAATTTGACTGAAAGCCCATCATTACCCAGAGATTTCCCTTTTTTCATTGAGCTAACAGCCTCCTAGATTTCCACTTTAATAATGGGACGTTCACAATCCATTTTAAATTGTTTTAAAGATATAGTTGGTGTAAATCCTTTAACTGACTCGATAAATCTATCACAATCGCCAAATTGAATATTTGACTTATATAAATATTGCTATAAAATGTACCAACATATCTTGAAATGTCTAAAGAATTAGAGGTGATGTTATCATTAATTTTAAGAGTAAATTATTTCTCTTGTGATTTTGCTTCTCTAAAGCAAAGAAATAACTTGGATTTCTTTCCCCTTGTTCCAACCATTTTGCTCGAGACCTTACGAATGCCCCTTTAGCCATTTCAATATAAACTTAAAACAAAAAGTAAGGAAATTTGGTATGAAATGAATAAATGTGGTAACAATGCTTTTTGGCAATAAATCTATACTGTTGGAAAGCCTGTTTAGTTCCCTTTCAAATGGTGCCCCATTTGTATTTGTAAGCACACCCAAGGAGGCCATTCCATCATCTCCACTCCCACATTCCGGAGGTAGTCTGTGATAAACCCCGCCCTGTGGGAGCGAGCGTTGTCATCTTGGAGGATAGAGTTCGGTCCCAGACTGTGGAGATATGGGATTGCCACTGGTTGCAGAATCTCATCTCCACAGAATGTGGGAGTGGAGAGGATGGAATGGCCTGCCAGCAGTCCTGACCTCAACCCCATTGAACACTTGTGGGATCAGCTTGGGCGTGCTGTTCGTGCCAGAGTGACCAACACAACCATGTTGGCTGACTTGCGACAAATGCTGGTTGAAGAATGGGATGCCATCCCACAGCAGTATGTGACCAGGCTGGTGACCAGCATGAGGAGGAGGTGCCAGGCTGTTGTGGCTGTGTAGTGTTCTTCCACACGCTACTGAGGCTCCTGTTTGTGAAATGAATAAATTGTTAAATTGCCAATATGTCTTGTTTCTTCAAACTTCAATCATCCAATCCACCAAACGAGTCAATAGCAGAATAAGCTGTTTGGCATTGGCAGAGAAGATTTGGCAAATTTTTCATGGGCGCAACCCACATACTCAGCCCTGCTGCTCATCCCACAAATGCATGTTCCTTACAAATGAGGCACCATTTGAAAGTGAACTAAACAGGCTTTCCAACAGTATAAGATTTATTGCCAAAAAGCATTGTTACCACAGAGAAATAAACACAAATTTCCTTACTTTTTGTTTTAAGTTTACATATTATCTATTTCCTCTTTTAATTTTTTCAATGTTATTTCTTCTTCCTCTGAAAGATTATCCTTAGTCATTAAAACATTTAATTTATCCATAATATTAATTTCTTTGGCGATGTTATTTTACTTTGTTTAATTGCTATTTCTTTGATTTTAAATTTTAAATATTCCCATTTTTGTATATGATTCCCTTCATTATTACCAATTATGCTGTTGTTTTGTTCCTACTAAATGGATTGAAATTAATTTATCCCTTGTGTTGTCCTTCGGGTCCCCCGGTGACCCTTGCGTAATATGTGATGTCATTTCACGTGAACTGGCATGGGGGGGACCCAGAGACCCGTGCTGCAATCGAATGCGTTTGGACAGGCTAATACAAAATGTAAATAAACTAACCAAGTCCTCCATGTGCTCCATGTAAATTTGTTAATGTCAGGGTTTAAAAATCGCCAAACATCTATAACTGCCAGTTGTTCACAATATGCAGTGCTTTTGAATCTTGAATGTGGGATTAATTTTACAGGTACTCCATCTACAAGATCATCTGGAGCATCATTATAATCGCCTCCAATAATCAAGTGTGCATCCTTATATCTGTTTTTAAAGGCTTCAAGTTTCATAAAAAGTTGTAAAAACATTATTTTTGCTAGAGCTGTATTGTATAAATTGCAAACTACAAAGAAGGAATTGTCTAATTTGAAAACCAAGATTATCCAGCTACCCTCATTTGAGATCACAGGTTCAACTATATCTCCTGAATATATATATATTAATTAATGTATTATATATTATAAATAATAACTGTTAAGGAGAATGGCAACACCTGCTGATTGTTGAAAGGCCCCATTGAGCTTTCCTTAAAAGGCAAGTAGTGACATTAACTTCGTTCACTCTTTTGCGTCACCTGGTCATTTAGGTCGCATCATTTATTTTCATTATTTCATGTCTCCAGTTTCACATTCAAAACCTTTACCTCTGTTACATACAAGAAACATTTGTGTTTACACCAAATATGTTTTCTCAAAACATGGGTTAAAATATTTTTGTCATTGTTACCCTCAATTTCATAAAAAACAAAAACAGTAAGGCAAGGCTACTTCAGCCTAACCTCAGAGTTATGAAATTCATTGCCTTAAGTTATTTTAAGACTGGTTGTGAAGATGTTAATTCATGCATCTAACAGCGTAATCATGTTTCCTTTGTCCTTTCGACACCACCTCTCACTCCCTTCCTCTTTCTGACTGAAAAATACACCACTACAGAGTTATACCAGTAATAAATAATAAAGAAGAAACAAATAAGTCCACTCTTTCATGATCATTCATTTGGTTAAAAGGTCAGTCACTTCATCCAAATTAGGAAAAAGACATGAAAATCATACATAAAAGAAACTTTTAAACCTGTACAGAACAAGTCTTGACCAAAGATAAACGTGTAAACCATTTTCCTAATCATGAACATGTATGTGAGAAGTGGGCAAACCTTTAATACTTCATGAGAAGAACTTGAAAATGTATTACATTTGTGCAATAACTCCAATTACTAGATAATTTGTACTGGACCAAGAGATAGAAATAAACTAAATATACATCATCTATCATTTCTGCATACTTGTAGCTTCCTGTCACAAACAAAAAAAACATGAACAAGCACAAAAAAGCACTTCTGTTTCGAAAATCTTTTATTCAATCCACTTATACGAAATTTATGTACCTCACCATCCCCTTGAACATTTGACAGGCTCGGTTTTTGTTTCTCAAGAAATATGAAAACTGAGTCATTCTAGCTCTGAAGCTTTCACTGAAAGGATTTCTCACATTGAGGCAATGTGTTGCTCAACAGGTCGGACCTGTAGTACCTCAGCAAAGCCTTGTCCAAACCAGCAGGTGATGTCAGCCGTGTCCAGGGTGAAGAAGAATAGTCTGTCTCTGCAGCGTGTCCTCCTGTAGACAGACCGTGGGTCTGCTGACAGCACCCCTCTGATGGCGGTAGCAGCCTCCTCTGAACTGCGAAGAAACTTGAACCTTGGTCTGTCACCTTCAGAGGGTCCTGTGTGACATACACGTGCACTCTTGTTATGCTACAAATCATCATTGTCATATTAATCCTGCAAGCTGTACTGTATGTAGAACGCATACTGTACATGCATATACAGAACATGACATTTCACACACATTTTTCACGTACTTTGTATATACTAGTTCAATTTTATTTCATGCTTTTGTTAATTTTGTCTATTTCTATCTTACTGTAAATTGTTCTGTGTCTAAGTATATTGAAAGCATATAATTCCTTTATTGTCATTGCACAATGAAGAACAAGGAAATTAGGTATCAATCTTGACAGTACATACACACATAAAACACTAATTGGAAATAGAGAAAAATTTATTAATTTAAAAATTATAGGTAAAAAACAAAACAGACAAAATACATATAAATATATATTATAAAAGAAAATATTCATTTGCTGTAACTACAACATGAGACAGATTAGATATTGCACTTCTGGATATTGCACATTACTGAGATGTTGTGGCTTTATATACATACAGCAACTTAAAGCATTAGTGTAACTTTTTGATATTAATGAACGTCTGTTACATTCAAGCCATTGCTAAATGAGTTGCTACAAAGCTAATGAAGACTATCAGCTCCACACAACTGTATTTTTCAGTATGGCTATAATCATAAGATTGTGTTGTCCAGTGACTTTCCCGTGCAGAAACTCGAGTGATGATAATTACCACAGAGTCCATCATGTTTTTTTAATCCTCTGTGTCCTCCTTTACTACTGGCAACTGTGTGAAGGGGCCGTGGGGGCGGTGCGTGGTCACGTAAGGTTTGTATCATGTGGACGCGCCAACAGTGTTGTTGTCATTACGTAGAATTCTTCATGGGGGAGACAGAAACTACACACTATAGCTTTAAAGAGTAAAAATCCCTGTATGTTTTAGCAGATTCTGATTCTGAACGGCCGTTTTATATTCATCTCTTACCCAACAACGCCCTCCTGCGGACAGAAACACAACAGCACCCTTTGTGACAACAGGCTTAAAAAATATACTATAATGCTTACACTAAGTTTGGCATACCTGATAGGTGTGTGGGAAGGAAGTCTGCCAACTCCCTCTCAGCTTGAGGGGTAAAGCGCACCTCCAGACTGCCAACAGGAGGCTCTTTGATCCAGCCAGCAATGGTACTGTAGGCCTCCTCTCCATAGCAAGGGTGGTTCACCATTGACTCTGGTGGTTTGGTTTTGGAAGAGTCTGAAACTTGATCTTCACTCTCACAACTCTGGCAAAGGTCTCTGTGGGACACATAGGCCTTGACCTCCTCCAGCACAGCATGTAGGTCTTTGGGGAGGGAAAACTGAGCACTGACTGACTGAGGTGAATCTGTGACTGGAATATCACATTCAGATTTGTCTATTGAGAGGGGACTTTCTATGTCACCATCATCATTATCATCATCAGTTATTTTACTTTTTAGGTCTGACTGAGCATCAGAGTCTTTATGAAGGTTTAATATATCTGTTGTCTCGTTTAGTGCCACAGTAGTCGCCTGTGGTTGGTCTGTGTTTGAATCATGAGGCTCTGAGCCCACCCTTGTGTGGGGGGAGTCGTACTCTGGGATGAAGGGTTTGATGTCCAGGACTGGGGTGCCAGCAATCATGTCAATGTCTGACAGATGTATTGTATCACCTAGAAAATAAAGGAGAGAATGCATTAGTTTCTATAAAGCTACTTCTTTCTAGCCTGGCTGACACCAGACCCTTCTCAGCTGTAACTGAGAGTGGGTCTGGGAAAGGTTCATTGACAGTTCATTTCCAAAGGGGCGTTACCAACAGACGCCGCTCAAATGCCTCTGGGCGCATTGGATAGTCCAACCAATCAGACCAACGATCCGGGTGACACTGCGCTTCGGTAGCCGTCATGTTGAATGTAACCAAAAAGCTGCTCGCCATCGCTGCGCTATCGTCGTCGCGTAAAGCCCGCCTCAACGGTTGTGATTGGTGTAAAGTCCGCCTCAGCGGTTGTGATTGGCTCCTCAATTTTGGGGACATTGGAAATGGGTTTGAATGGGCTCTTTGCCAGACTGACTTGCTGAGCAAATCTCAAATTTGCCAGAAGTTCGTCAGGGTTTACCCTGGCGAACTTCTTTCTGTAGCTGAGGTTAAATTTAACAGCTGAACATTTAGACTTCTAGTATATTTCATGTAACTGCAAGCAGTGAAAAATAGTCTATACATTTCCATTCGGCTAAATCTGAACATGTGTCCTCACAAAGACACAATTAGCAATTGAAGACACATTTTTGTTAATGACACTCACCTACAATTTTATCAAGTCTAGCTAGAGTTAGGCCCAAGGCATTTGGTCGGTGGGGACTGCGTGTCGAGTACACACCAACTCTCTGACCGTTGAGTCTGGGAGGTTTCACTTTGGCTCTGTAGCTCAAGTGCCCATTTTTGTGAAAGAGAAAGATGATCCTGAAGGGAGACCAAATAGGGAAAGTCACACAGATGACATGAAATGAACAGTGAATACACAAAGTCTTTATTTGTGCAGAGGCGGTTTATGTTATTCATACAGCTTTTAATACCAGTCCAACGTGGCTTAATGCGGTCTTATTAGACAGGTAAAAGACAACTCATTCAAGCAAGGAAAGGTCAGCAATAGACTAAAAATGTCTCAATGAAACGCATTATAAAAAGTTTAAATATATGCTTCAGAGCAATCAAATTATAAAATCAAAAGTTTTGGTGTAGACTCTGGACATCAACTGTATTTATAACTGCTGAAGGTTGAAATGAAAAAACGTTTGTAGGCACACCTCAAAAACCCACATTCAGCAATTTAACCCCAACGTGCTTCAATATCACAACATTGTTCCTTTTGAGCAATTGTCAGTGGAATGAAAAACATTGCTTAGAAACCAGCAACAACACTTTTTTTACGCTAATATTTTGGGTAATAGCAACCTCAAACCATGGACTGGACTGGGAAAGATGTACAGCATACATATGCAGTACACCAACTGTATGAGACCTACCAGACATGGGAGTATTGCTCCAGGCCCACCAGAGCGTGCTCAGGGTTATTGAAGACACTCTGCTGGATGCGCAGTTCAGCCCTTGAGGGGCCACAAATGGTGGGCTGTCTGGGAGTCCCATTCTTCACAGAGAAACAGGAACTGATGTAACCAATCGGGACTGTCTGGATGTTTCCTGCCAGTGTTACACAGATAACAACATTGTTTCAGTTAATAACATTTTAGAAAATGTGTAACACTGATTTTTACACTTTTTTTTGGCTATTTTTATTGAACTACATATCTTCTTCTCATACATATTTATATGCAACTCAGCAAGAATCAACCTTACAGTCAACCTTCTTTATATTTTTGGCAAAGTGTAAATTTAGAATTTTGTGGATGTTGGATATCTTTTGTTTGATATAGATTATTATTGATATTTTATACTTGCACTCTTTCCTACTTTGTACTACAATTGTTGCACTTTTTCAATTTCAATTTTCCTTGGGATAATAGATATCAGAGAAATGCAGCAAAAAAATATATATATTTGCTGCATTACCTTTGGATTTTGGAAAGTTGGTCAAACAAATTAAGCAATTTAAAGATGTCGCCAGTTTTGATTGATTAACTTTTCTTGTGACTAAATTACTAATCAATCAATTAAACAATATCTGAGAGATTAATAGATAATACCAAAGCATCATTTGGGATAAATAAAGTTAAAAGACAATATAATAATATAATTACTATATAGCTTATATGATGTGATGCAGTGGTAAAAATATGATATGAGGAAGTTCTGGTGGGAAAAAAATATTACTTTAATACTTTTGTGGGTGACTTTACAGTTGTGCTAACTACCTTTCTCTAATGAAGCCTGTGGCGGTGCTGGTGTCTGGTCTTTGTCAGGTTCACGGAGTCCAGTCTTTGCCACAGCAGACTGAATGGATATCATATGTTTTCGATGAGCTCTAACTGCACTGTCCAACATCTGCCTGTTAAAGAAGAATCAGATACCAGTAAGTTAAATATCATGTCAAAAGAAATACAAATAACATTTAATGAAAGGGAAGTCAGCAAAGAAACACAAGGAAATGCAATTCAACTTAATGTCTACAAAGGGAAAATAGCGTTGAATATTAATATAATGTCTATTGAAGGTAACACACAAAACGTTAATTGACTGCTACAACGGTTAAAAGTAGATTCATATCTCCCATTCTTCAATAACGTAACGTTGTTACGTGAACATACCTCAGGTTCTTGACTTCTTTTCTCATCACAGAAATCTGCTGATTCAGTTTATTAATATGCTCGCCGCAGCAGTCACATAGAGAACTCATCTTACTGATATAAAGAATGATAAAAAGCAGTTCTGGAAAAAAAGTTAGCTAGCTGTTAAAAACAACACGTGCGAGTTTCTCTTCTTCTTCTTTAGTTTTATTAGTGGGCTACAAACCAACGTTTAAGGTGCCGCCTCCTACTGTACCGGAGTGTGTAATATCATGACTTTAAACAAGCATCCCACAAAAATAACCTATAAGAAAGTATATTCTGGATATTAAACCTGTTTTATTTAAATAATTAAATAAAACCCTTTATACCTGTAACCTCTAACAGTCCTTTAATGCTCCACTCCCTTCCCATATCTACCACCCTGTCCTTCAATCTCTTTATACAATAAAGTTCCTACAACCTATTAGCACATTTACAGTTTCCCTACAATTACAAATCTCACATGTATCTGTCACTGTCTTGTTGAGTTAAGTACTACCAGCAATATAACAAAATATACAAACAGGCAGATGAAATATCCAGTTACACAGGCCTGAACAAACAAGGCACAGATTAAATACAGCTATTCTAATCACACTGTAAGCAGTAATAAAATATACTTAGTACTACTAGTATTTGTATTTTATTGGAGTGAAATTTGACCATAGGTTCATTTCTCCATCTAAGTTAAAAAATTACAAAGTAAGTAAAGTTTATTTGTATAGCACCTTTCACAGATAAAAATCACAAAGTGCTTCACAATAAAATGTAATACAATACAATAAATTAAAATACAAGAACATTAAATACAAATAGAAAACATTACCATAAAAACAAAGCAAAAAAAACACATATATACATAACATATATATAACACATACAATAATAATAATAATAATTAATAATAATAATAATAATGATATGAAATGAAAGCATGATAGTCTCAAAAGAGCCTGTACAAAACACCAGTATAAATCTATGGTCTTCACACATTTTGAAAATAGAGGGATAAAAATATATGTATTAATTTAAAGGATGTCTTATTTTATTATTGATCATAGATTTATCACATACGTACTAATAATGATAATAATGGTCACAGTCAGAGGGTGGTAAGCAGTGTATTTTATTAGGTGAAAAACAACTTTTACAAAATTCAAATAAACCCATAATTACAAATACATCCTTACCAGTGATTTATACCATTTACTATTAAATAAAAGCAGGCAGAATTTGCTGTTTACTAAATGCAAAATAGAATTTGTGAGCTTCGAAAGTGATGCACAAACCAGAATAAATAAGAATACAAACAGGTTTGGTTTGGTTTGAATTCATTCAGTTGTCAAATAAGCAATACATATGCTCAATATGTTGGTTCTCTTCAACCAACAGGCTGCACACTAACCAAAATAATACTCAGATACAAACTAAATGGTTGTATTCTGAGCCGAGGCAGTATCTGAGAAATGTGCTTTAGAAAATTAGAATAAATTTCCTGGGAAATATTTTTGTGGAGGAGGAGTCAAGGACATCGTTGGAATTGAGAACATTTTGTTTTGTTCAGGTACAGTGATCGACGGTGTCTCAATCAAATCTAAATTTAAAAAAGAGAGAGAAAACAAGACAGGATACAGTTCATATTAAGACAAAAAAATAAGACAAATGAAAATCCTTTAACGAGGCAATGTCTTTAAAATGTCTTATTTTCCACACCATTCATTCTCCTTGCAGTCTAAATGTCGTCTTTATTACCTTCATCAGATCTTTTGTCCTGAGATGGAGAGATGTCTTCCTCCTCATCTGGGCCCAAGTCCTCAATCAGGTTCAGGGCCTCCCTGCCTTGTGACTCTGTGAAGAAGGTCTCCACTTGGGAAGGAGCTGCAGCTGCAACAGGGGCTTGGGTCAGGACTGGGACTGGGACTGCTTCTGGAACTTGAGCCGAATCTTGG